>NC_052308.1:70149194-70244194 GCF_016432855.1 Salvelinus namaycush | reverse complement strand
TACTATCTCATGACACCTAGCTCTACCAGCCCTATAATCTCCAGACAGACAAGCATGATCCTGGTGGTGTTATTCTGTGCTATTTGTCCTGCGTGTACCTTTGGCCTTCTCTTTGTTTTTGCACCACCTCCTCCGGGGCGTGATCCCTCACATGTGGCCCGGGTGGGCGTGTTAGCCCTGGAATCCCTCCGCCTCGACCTCTGACCCCGGGTTTATCCCTCGCCCCAACTCAGGGCGTGATCATAAACATGAGTGGCAGCTCCGGACGCAACGGTGAGGTGTGTGTGTTCGTGTGCGTGTGTGTTGTCATCTCCCCATCTGTGTACTCATCTTTGAGCCAGATATGTTAAAAAGCGCTATATCAATATCAATAGGCATTATGTAATGATATATGTGATAAACGATACGTGGATTTATTCCAGAATCAAAATAACCATCGGAGGACAAGATTCATCCAGAGAATGACGTATCATGCATACCGACACACATTGGCATTGGGGCATTAGGCTTCTCCATCACTTCAGAACGTGTATTCCTGACACTTTTCCTCGGTGGCACCTCCAAGGTTTACGAGGGGGGTCACGGGAATGTTCATCCCATGTTACTGACCTTGTCCCCATCACACTCCCCTACACACAGGGAGACGCTAACGGAATGCTACACTATAGCTGAAAACGCTGCACCTGTTCCACTATGCACAAATGCGCTAGCACAGATTAGCTTCTTTTTTTTAACGTAACTTGTGGCTAATGGCTTCCTGTTTCTGTGAACCAGCGGGCCAAATGTTAGTACAACAGCAGTAGAATTGGGTAATATTAAGGCATTGATGTGGTTGGGAAAGATAGCCTCATCTGTGTTAAACACACACACACACACACACACACACACACACACACACACACACACACACACACACACACACACACACACACACACACACACACACACACACACACACACACACACACACACACACACATAGAACCCAGTGTGTCAGTGCGCAGGTGTAACAGTATCTTAATCTGAGTTTTGGAGGTCCTCTCCTCTCAGCAGCTGATGCAACACAGAGTCCATCATTTAGGCTCAAGGATGAACCAGACGTGTCCTAATTAGTCCAGTTTCCCCTGTTAAAACATGTAACTGTATTACTGACCTGTCATTCTATAGGGTGAGAAAATGAACCCAGGTCAACCCAAATCAACACCCAAAATCTCATGTTCTCATCTACACTGAAGAATATCTTAAACCCAAGATTAACAATCGTTACAAGGCTCCTTTCCCAATTGTGTGTGTGTGTGTGTGTGTGTGTGTGTGTGTGTGTGTGTGTGTGTGTGTGTGTGTGTGTGTGTGTGTGTGTGTGTGTGTGTGTGTGTGTGTGTGTGTGTGTGTGTGTGTGTGTGTGTGTGTGTGTGTGTGCATGTGCACGTGCGTGTGTGTTTTCTGCGCATTCATGTCTCGCAATGAAAGCAGATACCTCTTAATCCCGTCACCGCGGCAACATCATTAATTCTCTTAATGGCCACATTAACGTCAGGTGTCAACCACCATGGAAATTCCATAGACAAACATGTTTCCACCACACAATAAATCTACCTTATCTCTCTCAGTCTTTCTAGATGGAAACTGAAAATGGCGGGGGGATATGTGTTCCGGGGGGATATGAGACCGGTGCCGTCACGCCTGTTAGGGGGAGCATTAACGATGCGGCGCTGCCGGCCAGTTCCTGACCACGCGGGGTTAAGGTGTCGCCCCTTCAGCCTTGAGCTGTGATTGAGTTACAGATACAGGGAGAGGGGAGAGAAAGAGGTCAGGGGGACTCAATCGGCTCTGTTGCCACTCCAGTTACACTTTGGAGTTTAGCCTACACACACACACACACACACACACACACACACACACACACACACACACACACACACACACACACACACACACACACACACACACACACACACACACACACACACACACGTGAGTGAATGCACACACACATTTTCATACAAGTTCACACAGAGACATAGTATGCATACACACACACACTCGAGCGTAAACACACATGTGCAACTGAGCGTGTATACGCTCATACACATACACAAACACATACACACACACCCTCCTCAAAGAAACCTGAGGTCATATGAAAGTAGTGGTGTGTGTTAGTTGTTTGTTCTTGAGTGTTTTATTGCCTTGACACACTCGAGAGGCCTAAGTGTTGTACGCTACTGAAGACTACTGGGGTAGAAAGAAATTCAGACACACACACACACACACAAACACAGGTGCAAGCACACACACACACACACACACACACATATCAAATTTCTTGGTTAAGTTAAGGGTTAAGGTTTCTTGGTTAAGTTAAGGGTTAAGGTTTCTTGGTTAAGTTAAGGGTTAAGGTTTCTTGGTTAAGTTAAGGGTTAAGGTTTCTTGGCTAAGTTAAGGGTTAAGGTTTCTTGGTTAAGTTAAGGGTTAAGGTTTGGAATAGGTATAGGTATAAAACAAAACAATCTAAACAAATAGTATCTGGGATTGAACACATGACCCTTGGACCCAAGACTACTTGATGGTAGTAGCAGTCACCGTTTCCTCTAGTGGTCGGTTTTGACGTCATCTCCTGATGTCCTGTTTACCAAGTCTAATCTCCCACCCCCAGCACGCACACATATCAAGTGATTGAGTGTTTCCCCTTATCTTAATAAAGCCCTTATTCAGCATAGTATAAACATTGATTGGTAATTTAATTCCCTGCTCAAATTATCATCCCCACCACCCAGCCAGCCCCCCTATCCAAGGTTGACATGAGCCTTGAGCTTTGGCAAGACTAAATTATGCTCTATACCCCCCTTCCTCTCTCTCACTAGCCCCTTTCTCTCTCTCTCTCTCTCTCTCTCTCTCACTCTCTCTCTCTGTCTCCCTCCCTTCCTCTCTCTCACACACCACACACACACACCACACACACACACACACACACACACACACACACACACACACACACACACACACACACACACACACACACACACACACACACACACACACATACACACACACACACACACACACACACACACACACACACACACACACACCCTCTACCCCCCTCCTTTGGTGCTAGCCCAGGTGCTGATACAAGCAGAAATCCTGCACGCCCCATCGCTCTCCCCCCTACCGTCGCCCGGACCCCCCATTCACTATACCTCCTCAGAGAAAGAACGAGGGATGAGGAGAGAGCAAGGATTCCTCTCCTCTCTCTGTAGATAGAACCAAGACAGAAGTGAAACACTGCAATTTTTCTACGCGAAAGAGAGAAAGAAAGAGAATTACATGGGGAGAGATAGAGAAAGAGAGAGAGAAGGAGATAGACGGGGGAGAGATAGAGAAAGAGAGAGAGAAGGAGATAGACGGGGGAGAGATAGAGAAAGAGAGAGAGAAGGAGATAGACGGGGGAGAGATAGAGAAAGAGAGAGAGAAGGAGATAGACGGGGGAGAGATAGAGAAAGAGAGAGAGAAGGAGATAGACGGGGGAGAGATAGAGAAAGAGAGAGAGGAGATAGACGGGGGAGAGATAGAGAAAGAGAGAGAGAAGGAGATAGACGGGGGAGAGATAGAGAAAGAGAGAGAGAAAGAGATAGACGGGGGAGAGATAGAGAAAGAGAGAGAGAAGGAGATAGACGGGGGAGAGATAGAGAAAGAGAGAGAGAAGGAGATAGACGGGGGAGAGATAGAGAAAGAGAGAGAGAAGGAGATAGACGGGGAGAGATAGAGAAAGAGAGAGAGAAGGAGATAGACGGGGGAGAGATAGAGAAAGAGAGAGAGAAGGAGATAGATGGGGGAGAGATAGAGAAAGAGAGAGAGAAGGAGATAGACGGGGGAGAGATAGAGAAAGAGAGAGAGAAGGAGATAGACGGGGGAGAGATAGAGAAAGAGAGAGAGAAGGAGATAGACGGGGGAGAGATAGAGAAAGAGAGAGAGAAGGAGATAGACGGGGGAGAGATAGAGAAAGAGAGAGAGAAGGAGATAGACGGGGGAGAGATAGAGAAAGAGAGAGAGAAGGAGATAGACGGGGGAGAGATAGAGAAAGAGAGAGAGAAGGAGATAGAAGGGGGAGAGATAGAGAAAGAGAGAGAGAAGGAGATAGACGGGGGAGAGATAGAGAAAGAGAGAGAGAAGGAGATAGACGGGGAGAGATAGAGAAAGAGAGAGAGAAGGAGATAGACGGGGAGAGATAGAGAAAGAGAGAGAGAAGGAGATAGACGGGGGAGAGATAGAGAAAGAGAGAGAAGGAGATAGATGGGGAGAGATAGAGAAAGAGAGAGAGAAGGAGATAGACGGGGGAGAGATAGAGAAAGAGAGAGAGAAGGAGATAGACGGGGGAGAGATAGAGAAAGAGAGAGAGAAGGAGATAGACGGGGAGAGATAGAGAAAGAGAGAGAGAAGGAGATAGACGGGGGAGAGATAGAGAAAGAGAGAGAGAGAGATAGACGGGGGAGAGATAGAGAAAGAGAGAGAGAAGGAGATAGACGGGGAGAGATAGAGAAAGAGAGAGAGAAGAGATAGACGGGGGAGAGATAGAGAAAGAGAGAGAGAAGGAGATAGACGGGGAGAGATAGAGAAAGAGAGAGAGAAGGAGATAGACGGGGAGAGATAGAGAAAGAGAGAGAAGAGATAGGGGAGAGATAGAAGAGAGAGAGAAGGAGATAGACGGGGGAGAGATAGAGAAAGAGAGAGAGAAGGAGATAGACGGGGAGAGATAGAGAAAGAGAGAGAGAAGGAGATAGACGGGGGAGAGATAGAGAAAGAGAGAGAGAAGGAGATAGACGGGGGAGAGATAGAGAAAGAGAGAGAGAAGGAGATAGACGGGGGAGAGATAGAGAAAGAGAGAGAGAAGGAGATAGACGGGGGAGAGATAGAGAAAGAGAGAGAGAAGGAGATAGACGGGGGAGAGATAGAGAAAGAGAGAGAAGGAGATAGACGGGGGAGAGATAGAGAAAGAGAGAGAGAAGGAGATAGACGGGGGAGAGATAGAGAAAGAGAGAGAGAAGGAGATAGAAGGGGGAGAGATAGAGAAAGAGAGAGAGAAGGAGATAGACGGGGGAGAGATAGAGAAAGAGAGAGAGAAGGAGATAGACGGGGGAGAGATAGAGAAAGAGAGAGAGAAGGAGATAGACGGGGAGAGATAGAGAAAGAGAGAGAGAAGGAGATAGACGGGGAGAGATAGAGAAAGAGAGAGGGAAGGAGATAGACGGGGGAGAGATAGAGAAAGAGAGAGAGAAGGAGATAGACGGGGGAGAGAGAGAGAAAGAGAGAGAGAAGGAGATAGACGGGGAGAGATAGAGAAAGAGAGAGAGAAGGAGATAGATGGGGGAGAGATAGAGAAAGAGAGAGAGAAGGATATAGACGGGGGAGAGATAGAGAAAGAGAGAGAGAAGGAGATAGACGGGGAGAGATAGAGAAAGAGAGAGAGAAGGAGATAGACGGGGAGAGATAGAGAAAGAGAGAGAGAAGGAGATAGACGGGGGAGAGATAGAGAAAGAGAGAGAGAAGGAGATAGATGGGGGAGAGATGGAGAAAGAGAGAGAGAAGGAGATAGACGGGGAGAGATAGAGAAAGAGAGAGAGAAGGAGATAGACGGGGAGAGATAGAGAAAGAGAGAGAGAAGGAGATAGACGGGGAGAGATAGAGAAAGAGAGAGAGAAGGAGATAGACGGGGGAGAGATAGAGAAAGAGAGAGAGAAGGAGATAGACGGGGAGAGATAGAGAAAGAGAGAGAGAAGGAGATAGACGGGGAGAGATAGAGAAAGAGAGGGAGAAGGAGATAGACGGGGGAGAGATAGAGAAAGAGAGAGAGAAGGAGATAGACGGGGGAGAGATAGAGAAAGAGAGAGAGAAGGAGATAGACGGGGAGAGATAGAGAAAGAGAGAGAGAAGGAGATAGACGGGGGAGAGATAGAGAAAGAGAGAGAGAAGGAGATAGACGGGGAGAGATAGAGAAAGAGAGAGAGAAGGAGATAGACGGGGGAGAGATAGAGAAAGAGAGAGAGAAGGAGATAGACGGGGGAGAGATAGAGAAAGAGAGAGAGAAGGAGATAGACGGGGAGAGATAGAGAAAGAGGGAGAGAAGGAGATAGACGGGGGAGAGATAGAGAAAGAGAGAGAGAAGGAGATAGACGGGGGAGAGATAGAGAAAGAGAGAGAGAAGGAGATAGACGGGGGAGAGATAGAGAAAGAGAGGGAGAAGGAGATAGACGGGGGAGAGATAGAGAAAGAGAGAGAGAAGGAGATAGACGGGGGAGAGATAGAGAAAGAGAGAGAGAAGGAGATATACGGGGGAGAGATAGAGAAAGAGAGAGAGAAGGAGATAGAAGGGGAAAGATAGAGAAAGAGAGAGAGAAGGAGATAGACGGGGAGAGATAGAGAAAGAGAGAGAGAAGGAGATAGACGGGGGAGAGATAGAGAAAGAGAGAGAGAAGGAGATAGACGGGGGAGAGATAGAGAAAGAGAGAGAGAAGGAGATAGACGGGGAGAGATAGAGAAAGAGAGAGAGAAGGAGATAGACGGGGAGAGATAGAGAAGGAGATAGACGGGGAGAGATAGAGAAAGAGAGAGAGAAGGAGATAGACGGGGGAGAGATAGAGAAAGAGAGAGAGAAGGAGATAGACGGGGGAGAGATAGAGAAATAGAGAGAGAAGGAGATAGACGGGGGAGAGATAGAGAAAGAGAGAGAGAAGGAGATAGACGGGGGAGAGATAGAGAAAGAGAGAGAGAAGGAGATAGACGGGGGAGAGATAGAGAAAGAGAGAGAGAAGGAGATATACGGGGGAGAGATAGAGAAAGAGAGAGAGAATGAGATAGAAGGGGGAGAGATAGAGAAAGAGAGAGAGAAGGAGATAGACGGGGGAGAGATAGAGAAAGAGAGAGAGAAGGAGATAGACGGGGGAGAGATAGAGAAAGAGAGAGAGAAGGAGATAGACGGGGAGAGATAGAGAAAGAGGGAGAGAAGGAGATAGACGGGGGAGAGATAGAGAAAGAGAGAGAGAAGGAGATAGACGGGGAGAGATAGAGAAAGAGAGGGAGAAGGAGATAGACGGGGGAGAGATAGAGAAAGAGAGAGAGAAGGAGATAGACGGGGGAGAGATAGAGAAAGAGAGAGAGAAGGAGATATACGGGGGAGAGATAGAGAAAGAGAGAGAGAAGGAGATAGAAGGGGGAGAGATAGAGAAAGAGAGAGAGAAGGAGATAGACGGGGGAGAGATAGAGAAAGAGAGAGAGAAGGAGATAGACGGGGGAGAGATAGAGAAAGAGAGAGAGAAGGAGATAGACGGGGGAGAGATAGAGAAAGAGAGAGAGAAGGAGATAGACGGGGGAGAGATAGAGAAAGAGAGAGAGAAGGAGATAGACGGGGGAGAGATAGAGAAATAGAGAGAGAAGGAGATAGACGGGGGAGAGATAGAGAAAGAGAGAGAGAAGGAGATAGACGGGGGAGAGATAGAGAAAGAGAGAGAGAAGGAGATAGACGGGGGAGAGATAGAGAAAGAGAGAGAGAAGGAGATAGACGGGGGAGAGATAGAGAAAGAGAGAGAGAAGGAGATAGACGGGGAGAGATAGAGAAAGAGAGAGAGAAGGAGATAGACGGGGAGAGATAGAGAAAGAGAGGGAGAAGGAGATAGACGGGGGAGAGATAGAGAAAGAGAGAGAGAAGGAGATAGACGGGGGAGAGATAGAGAAAGAGAGAGAGAAGGAGATAGACGGGGAGAGATAGAGAAAGAGAGAGAGAAGGAGATAGACGGGGGAGTGATAGAGAAAGAGAGAGAGAAGGAGATAGACGGGGAAGAGATAGAGAAAGAGAGAGAGAAGGAGATAGACGGGGGAGAGATAGAGAAAGAGAGCGAGAAGGAGATAGACGGGGGAGAGATAGAGAAAGAGAGAGAGAAGGAGATAGACGGGGGAGAGATAGAGAAAGAGAGAGAGAAGGAGATAGACGGGGGAGAGATAGAGAAAGAGAGAGAGAAGGAGATAGACGGGGGAGAGATAGAGAAAGAGAGAGAGAAGGAGATAGACGGGGAGAGATAGAGAAAGAGAGAGAGAAGGAGATAGACGGGGAGAGATAGAGAAAGAGAGAGAGAAGGAGATAGACGGGGGAGAGATAGAGAAAGAGAGAGAGAAGGAGATAGACGGGGGAGAGATAGAGAAATAGAGAGAGAAGGAGATAGACGGGGGAGAGATAGAGAAAGAGAGAGAGAAGGAGATAGACGGGGGAGAGATAGAGAAAGAGAGAGAGAAGGAGATATACGGGGGAGAGATAGAGAAAGAGAGAGAGAAGGAGATAGAAGGGGGAGAGATAGAGAAAGAGAGAGAGAAGGAGATAGACGGGGGAGAGATAGAGAAAGAGAGAGAGAAGGAGATAGACGGGGGAGAGATAGAGAAAGAGAGAGAGAAGGAGATAGACGGGGAGAGATAGAGAAAGAGGGAGAGAAGGAGATAGACGGGGGAGAGATAGAGAAAGAGAGAGAGAGAAGGAGATAGACGGGGGAGAGATAGAGAAAGAGAGGGAGAAGGAGATAGACGGGGGAGAGATAGAGAAAGAGAGAGAGAAGGAGATAGACGGGGGAGAGATAGAGAAAGAGAGAGAGAAGGAGATAGACGGGGGAGAGATAGCGAAAGAGAGAGAGAAGGAGATAGACGGGGGAGAGATAGAGAAAGAGAGAGAGAAGGAGATAGACGGGGGAGAGATAGAGAAAGAGAGAGAGAAGGAGATAGACGGGGGAGAGATAGAGAAAGAGAGAGAGAAGGAGATAGACGGGGGAGAGATAGAGAAAGAGAGAGAGAAGGAGATAGACGGGGGAGAGATAGAGAAAGAGAGAGAGAAGGAGATAGACGGGGGAGAGATAGAGAAAGAGAGAGAGAAGGAGATAGATGGGGGAGAGATAGAGAAAGAGAGAGAGAAGGAGATATACGGGGGAGAGATAGAGAAAGAGAGAGAGAAGGAGATAGAAGGGGGAGAGATAGAGAAAGAGAGAGAGAAGGAGATAGACGGGGGAGAGATAGAGAAAGAGAGAGAGAAGGAGATAGACGGGGGAGAGATAGAGAAAGAGAGAGAGAAGGAGATAGACGGGGAGAGATAGAGAAAGAGGGAGAGAAGGAGATAGACGGGGGAGAGATAGAGAAAGAGAGAGAGAGAAGGAGATAGACGGGGGAGAGATAGAGAAAGAGAGGGAGAAGGAGATAGACGGGGGAGAGATAGAGAAAGAGAGAGAGAAGGAGATAGACGGGGGAGAGATAGAGAAAGAGAGAGAGAAGGAGATAGACGGGGGAGAGATAGAGAAAGAGAGAGAGAAGGAGATAGACGGGGGAGAGATAGAGAAGAGAGAGAGAGAAGGAGATAGACGGGGGAGAGATAGAGAAAGAGAGGGAGAAGGAGATAGACGGGGGAGAGATAGAGAAAGAGAGAGAGAAGGAGATAGACGGGGGAGAGATAGAGAAAGAGAGAGAGAAGGAGATAGACGGGGGAGAGATAGAGAAAGAGAGAGAGAAGGAGATAGACGGGGGAGAGATAGAGAAAGAGAGAGAGAAGGAGATAGACGGGGGAGAGATAGAGAAAGAGAGAGAGAAGGAGATAGACGGGGGAGAGATAGAGAAAGAGAGAGAGAAGGAGATAGACGGGGAGAGATAGAGAAAGAGAGAGAGAAGGAGATAGACGGGGGAGAGATAGAGAAAGAGAGAGAGAAGGAGATAGACGGGGGAGAGATAGAGAAAGAGAGAGAGAAGGAGATAGACGGGGAGAGATAGAGAAAGAGAGAGAGAGAGGAGATAGACGGGGGAGAGATAGAGAAAGAGAGAGAGAAGGAGATAGACGGGGGAGAGATAGAGAAAGAGAGAGAGAAGGAGATAGACGGGGAGAGATAGAGAAAGAGAGAGAGAAGGAGATAGACGGGGAGAGATAGAGAAAGAGAGGGAGAAGGAGATAGACGGGGGAGAGATAGAGAAAGAGAGAGAGAAGGAGATAGACGGGGGAGAGATAGAGAAAGAGAGAGAGAAGGAGATAGACGGGGAGAGATAGAGAAAGAGAGAGAGAAGGAGATAGACGGGGGAGTGATAGAGAAAGAGAGAGAGAAGGAGATAGACGGGGGAGAGATAGAGAAAGAGAGACAGAAGGAGATAGACGGGGGAGAGATAGAGAAAGAGAGAGAGAAGGAGATAGACGGGGGAGAGATAGAGAAAGAGAGAGAGAAGGAGATAGACGGGGGAGAGATAGAGAAAGAGAGAGAGAAGGAGATAGACGGGGGAGAGATAGAGAAAGAGAGAGAGAAGGAGATAGACGGGGGAGAGATAGAGAAAGAGAGAGAGAAGGAGATAGACGGGGGAGAGATAGAGAAAGAGAGAGAGAAGGAGATAGACGGGGGAGAGATAGAGAAAGAGAGAGAGAAGGAGATAGACGGGGGAGAGATAGAGAAAGAGAGAGAGGAGATAGACGGGGGAGAGATAGAGAAAGAGAGAGAGAAGGAGATAGACGGGGGAGAGATAGAGAAAGAGAGAGAGAAAGAGATAGACGGGGGAGAGATAGAGAAAGAGAGAGAGAAGGAGATAGACGGGGGAGAGATAGAGAAAGAGAGAGAGAAGGAGATAGACGGGGGAGAGATAGAGAAAGAGAGAGAGAAGGAGATAGACGGGGAGAGATAGAGAAAGAGAGAGAGAAGGAGATAGACGGGGGAGAGATAGAGAAAGAGAGAGAGAAGGAGATAGATGGGGGAGAGATAGAGAAAGAGAGAGAGAAGGAGATAGACAGGGGAGAGATAGAGAAAGAGAGAGAGAAGGAGATAGACGGGGGAGAGATAGAGAAAGAGAGAGAGAAGGAGATAGACGGGGGAGAGATAGAGAAAGAGAGAGAGAAGGAGATAGACGGGGGAGAGATAGAGAAAGAGAGAGAGAAGGAGATAGACGGGGGAGAGATAGAGAAAGAGAGAGAGAAGGAGATAGAAGGGGGAGAGATAGAGAAAGAGAGAGAGAAGGAGATAGACGGGGGAGAGATAGAGAAAGAGAGAGAGAAGGAGATAGACGGGGAGAGATAGAGAAAGAGAGAGAGAAGGAGATAGACGGGGGAGAGATAGAGAAAGAGAGAGAGAAGGAGATAGACGGGGGAGAGATAGAGAAAGAGAGAGAGAAGGAGATAGATGGGGGAGAGATAGAGAAAGAGAGAGAGAAGGAGATAGATGGGGGAGAGATAGAGAAAGAGAGAGAAGGAGATAGATGGGGGAGAGATAGAGAAAGAGAGAGAGAAGGAGATATACGGGGGAGAGATAGAGAAAGAGAGAGAAGGAGATAGATGGGGGAGAGATAGAGAAAGAGAGAGAGAAGGAGATAGATGGGGGAGAGAGATGCAGCAAGCTTTATTGAACCTTGTATGTGGCGGCTGTAGTTGTCTGTGAAGAAGACCTGCAGACAGAGAAAGAGAGAGAAGACGATGCATTCGTGGCAGTAGTCTTACAGATGTAGGATCTTCATTTGATCACCCTGTTGCAGGACAACAGGAAATGTAAAATGTGTAGTGTATTTGAGGTTTACAAAGGCTTCGGAAGCTTGTGATTTTCCCCCCCAAAAAATTTAAGTCACCTGAGGTTGTGCCCCCCTTTTCTCCTGGGGAAGAAATACTGACCAATGACATGTCTTTGTCCAAAGGGAGAGGGGGGAGAGGAGGGGACGAGGGTGTATGTGTGTGTCTGTATGTATGTGTGTTTGCGGCCATCTTGTCTCGTCCCATCAATATCCTCTTATATAAACGTCAGCTGTACCGTTTCACTCATCACTGTTTCCCATTCTGATGGCTTTATCCTCCGGCACAAGGGAGGGGACATCCCTCTCTCTCTCTCTCTCCTTTTGTCTCACTCCCTCGTTTTTCACTGTCTCTCTTTCTCTCGTTTCTCTCTCGCTCTTGTTTTTCCCTCTCTCTCTCTGTGTGTCTCGATTCTCCCTCTTTCTGTCTCTCCCTCAGTCATTTCTCTCTCATTTCCCTCTCTCCCTCCATTGCTCCTTCCCAACCCCCCCCCCTCTCTCCTCCTCTCTTTATCATTCTTTATCCCTTTCACTCCCCATCCCTCTCTCTCCTCTCTTTCTCTTCTCTTAGGGCGATGCGTCACTAGCCTGCCCCCATGAAACAAGTCAATGTTCTGCCCGCTCGGCAGGCGTATAATAAATCTGAAGCGGCTCTACGGCGAGCGCCGGGGATATTTATCTAAGTGGAGTGTGTCCTCCTCGGCTGAACGCGAGTTATTTCTCGTCTAAGGCCCCTCTTACAGAGAGAGAGAGAGGGAGGAAGAGGGAGAGGGTGGATAAAGTCCGAGAGAGAGCGGATAGTTAGGGAAATGGTGAGAGAGAGCGAGAGAGATGACTAAAGCCATCGGCAGAGCGAGAGACAGAGAGAGACAAATAATGCCAGAGAGAGAGGGAAATGAGAAAGAGAGAGAGGAATAACTCCATCGACAGAGAGAGAGAGAGAGAGACAGAGAGAGACAAATAATGCCAGAGAGAGGGGAAATGAGAAAGAGGAATAACTCCATCGACAGAGAGAGAGAGAGAGAGAGAGAGAGAGAGAGAGAGAGAGAGAGAGAGAGAGAGAGAGAGAGAGAGAGAGAGAGAGAGAGAGACAGACAGAAATAAGGCACTCCCTGCCGCTGAGCCCATAAAGCAGCTCTGTAGCGGTGATGGTGACGAGGCGAGCAGGGCATTAGTTGAAGCTGCTCTGCTGCTCGGGCAGCTTAAACGCCATGCAGCAGACACAGATCTGGATGAATGGCCACCCTCCTCCTTAGGGCCTTTCCCTTCAAAATCTCTCTCTCTCTCTCTCTCTTCTTTCTCGGAAGAGAGAGGTTATTGCTGCTGCTCGCCTGTGAGCGATTGCACATTACAGGAAATAGGGAAGGAGGGAGAGAAGAGAGAGGGAGAGAAAGAGAGGGGGGACCAACGAGGGAGAGAGATGGGGGGGAATGGGAGCGAGAGATAGAATGAGGAGGGAGAAATGAGAACGGTAGTGATTATGATGATGGAGGGATATTTCTATTCTACTGTAAAAAGGTGACGCAGGCAGCAGAAGTCGATATCACAGTGTAAATCTCAGACTATCAGAGTAATTAGCGCGGGTGAATTTTTCTGGACTTGACTTGTATTCTCTGCATCTTGGATACGGTCACCGTTGTGATGTCCTACGCATCAAGTCGTTACGTGAAATGAGCTTCAGTCTATGTAGAATTGTGGTTCAGATGATGCAAATGCAATTAGTACTGCATTACTGTAAAACCATAAGACAGTGGTTGCTATACAAGGGATCATCATAATAAACTGCAGTACTGTTGTTCTAGATTAGCTATGCTAAACCCTGAATTATTCATCCCTGCATGCCTTTCTACATGAGATGAGCTCTACTTGAATATTACTGTATTTCCTCCGCAATTAAACCAGGCCATTTTGCTTAGCACACGAGGCGCCTTCTAACACCATGTGCTAAAGTTAATTACCTACAATAACGACGTGATATATTGGGGATGTGGCTCCTCACTGTAAGAGCATGGTATGAAACACGAAGCTTTTAATAAAGTCCTAAACACAACACAGGCCCCGCGGAGCATGTCATCTGTGTGTGGGAGTGTGTAGTCTGAGTTTGTTTACACACACTAGGAAATGAGGATGAGAGAGAGGGTTTGTTTGTGTTGTCTGGGTTGTACAGTGCGCTGAAAAAAAATCTGCATGCTGTTTTTGACCTGTTTCCATTTGTTTTCAAGTTCAGTCAACCAAACTTTGCAATTTACATTATTACAACGTAATCCAGATGCATCATCAACGCAGCTGATTGGTTAAATTAGCAAAAACATTTCAACTTGAGTTCTTCTCTAATTCAAATAGAAAACATTAGCTTTAACTGTAACCATAAAATGCCTGAATTTCAGTTGCTCAACAAAAACTCTGAATCTTCGTCCCGAAGGTGACCTATTGTGGGGAGAAACATCGACATGTTTTTCAATTATATTAGGGTTAAAGGTTAAGACCTGTCTCACCCCTTAGCGCCGCAGGTTTTATTTATTTTATTTTATTTCCAAAGCTGCTTTATGGAGAGCTCAGTCAGATCGCCTCAAACCTGTGTCATTCTAAACTTGTAAAATATTACAACTATACAACATAAGAAATGCTGAATAGGAGAAAACAGCTTCCAGTTATTTGTACTCATCGTGTTAAAACACAAGCTTTTATTTCTACACGCTCAACATACAATAAACATACATTTTCCTTGTACATCTACATCTACATCTACAACGTAAAAACCATAACATATGTAGTGTCATATTAATATCAATGACATCGTTGCATTAATATGATAAAAACAGGCACTTTTCATTAGAGACAAATGAAGACTATTGTCAAACAATTATGGCATAATAACATTAACAGACTCCGTGAGTCTCTTCATGATTGATAGTATTATGGGGGGGGGGGGGGGGTTGATTCCATGGTGTCGGGGCTTAAACAAGCACCCATCTTCCCCTCAGGGGCTGGGCTTGTGCATTAGTCAGACAAATCTCTTTGTCAACCCACTCCCCCCCTTCCACATTTTTATTCATAAGCGTTTGGCCTTAAGAAAGACATCAAAACGAGAGGTCACCGGCATCTTTGCACAATGTTAACCCCCGCATTGACGGAGCTAATTCACATTTCCTCAGTTCAGCCCACAGGGGTTAAAAGTAGGAGGAGGAAAGACGGGATGGACGGGAAGGGGATGGGAGGGAGGGGTAGAGGAGGGATGGAAGGAAAGAGGGGATGGGTGGGAGGGGGAGAGGAGGTATGGAAGGGAATGGGATGTCTGTGCATGTACGTGCACACGCGCGTGTGTGTGTGTGTGTGTGTGTGTGTGTGTGTGTGTGTGCGTGTGCGTGTGCGTGTGCGTGTGCGTGTGCGTGTGCGTGTGCGTGTGCGTGTGCGTGTGTGTGTGTGTGTGTGTGTGTGTGTGTGTGTGTGTGTGTGTCTCTCAGTCTGCAGTGTCTCCCACTTGACCCCAGCCCTCACCACATGGGGTTTGCTTTGAGTGTCACCAAATGAAAAGAGGAAAAGTGAATGTTGTCCTCTCAGAGCTCATTGGAACTCATTACAATAACAAAGGGGGCATATGGTTGTGTGAATGTTACTTTATGGCGGTGGCAGCAACCATATTCCTCGGCGTAGGGAAGCCAGGTGCTATATGACTACACCCACTGAGAGCGGACAAATCATCTGCTGATGGCTCAGAATGGCCTCAGCCCAACGGGGTTCATCTCTCTTTCACTGTCATGTAGACTGACTGACTGACTGGGCTTGGCAAACAGGAAAACACTGACTGACTGGGCTTGGCAAACAGGAAAACACTGACTGACTGGGCTTGGCAAAGAGGAAAACACTGACTGCACTGTATGACCACGTGAAACAGGGGGTTGTGTTTGTACCTACCTTTATTTATCGGGGGAAATAATAATTTCACATAAAAGAAAGTAGGGAAGTGGATTATCTTATAGGCTAAGCAATAAAATGGAACAACTGATTTGGACATTTCTTATTACATCTCAATTACAATTACCACCTAGCTAACCCTTTGAATAAAAAAAACAAACATATTCATTCCAAACCAGATGACCCTAACATCATTTACCCATCCCTCACCCATCCCTCAACAGAAAGAACTAACCTGCAGCACTATAGACTCCAATCTAGCAGCCCCTTCCACACAAAGAGCTCTCTCCGTCATGAATAGGCAGCTCCACCCTAATGGCAATTCAATAAACTCCCCCTATTCTAAATGAACAGCCCAATCCTCCTTGGCATCTGCTGCGGGCCAACCTCGCCAGACGCTCGTCTTGTAAGAGGGCCATTGCTAGCTAATTGAAAGACTGTTGTGGCAGGAGAGAGGGAGAGGGGTAGAGAGACAGAGACAGAGACAGAGAGAGAGAGAGAGCAAGAGAAAGAGAGACACACAGAGAGAGAGGGAGAGAGAGAGAGAGAGAGAGAGAGAGAGAGAGAGAGAGAGAGAGAGAGAGAAAGAGAGAGAGAGAGAGAGCGAGAGAGAGAGAGAGAGAGAGAGAGAGAGAGAGAGAGAGAGAGAGAGAGAGAGAGAGAGAGAGAGAGAGAGAGAGAGAGAGAAAGAGAGAGAGAGAGAGCGTCATCCCATCTTCCCTCTCAGGAACAGCTGACCTGTGGTGGTCCAGCTCCCAGACCGCCATGTTGTTCTAGCCCGTCTGGGCAGCTCATTCACAGATCTAACACCCATCAGATAATTATTGGGGACCTTTGGGTTTTGTACAATTTAACTAAATGAAATGATTGGTGTGGGTTGGGATACATTGAACATGTTGCTCTCTACATGGTCACTTGTGACAGATGATACAAAGTAGCTTGCCAGTTCAAAACTTGGTTCTGGCTATCGAGATGACTCTCATAACCTATGGTTCTCATGTTAACTTCTGGAAGGAAATTTACACTGGATTTCACTGATATATAAATTCATACAGACCCAACTGAAAGTCTACACACCCCTTTCACAACTACACACCCCTTTCACATTTTGCTACCTTAAAATAACAGCTAAAAAGGGATTCAATTAGATGTTTTCCCTTCAGATCTACACCACCTGTTCCACATTTTCAAAGTGAAAGATAAAGTAGGCTTTAGAACATTTTCTAAATGAATAAAACACATAAAAGAAGGAGTATTGATCTCATATGTCTTCACAACCCCAGAGTTAATACTTGGTGGAAGCACCTTTGGCAGCAATCACAGCTGTAATTCATTTTGAATATGATTCTTCCAACTCTGCACAACTCTTAGGGCAACATATATCCATCGTTTTTTTCTAAATTGCTCAAGCTCAGTACATTTTTGGGGGAATCGTTTATGGACAGCAATACTCAAACCTTGATATTCAAGCAGTTTTATTGTCAGGACTGAGACTGGACTATTCAGGAAACCTCAACACCTCTTGGAACGCCATTCTGGTATCTTTGGCATTCAATTTTGTGTACTTGTCCCGCTGAAAAATACAACTCTATCCCGGGGTTATGTATTCTGTAACGGTTGTCCTCCTCCTCTTCGGAAGAAGAGGAGTAGAGATTGGACCAAAGCGCAGCGTTGTGATATGACATAATGATATTTATTAAAGTAAAGACGAAACACGAAGATACTTCAACAAACTACAAAACAAATAAACGAACGTAGACAGACCTGAACTAGAGAACTTACATATAGACGAAGAACGCATGAACAGGTACAGACTACACAAACGAACGAACAAACGAAACAGTCCCGTGTGGTGCACAGACACAAACACGGAAGACAACCACCCACAAACAAACAGTGTGAACAACCTACCTTAATATGGTTCTCAATCAGAGGAAACGTAAAACACCTGTCCCTGATTGAGAACCATATCAGGCTAAATGACAATGAACCTAAACATAGAAACACATAACATAGAATGCCCACCCCAACTCACGCCCTGACCAACTAAACACATACAAAAACAAGAGAAAACAGGTCAGGAACGTGACATAACCCCCCCCTCAAGGTGCGAACTCCGGACGCACCACCAAAAGTCTAGGGGAGGGTCTGGGTGGGCATCTGTCCACGGTGGCGGCTCAGGCTCTGGGCGTGGTCCCCATCCCACCATAGTCAATCCCCGCTTTTGTAGCCTCCTCCCAATGACCACCCTCCAATTTAACCCCACTGGATTAAGGGGCAGCACCGGACTAAGGGGCAATACCGGAATGAGGGGCAACACCGGAATGAGGGGCAACACCGGACTGAGGGGCAGCTCCGGACTGAGGGGCAGCTCCGGACTGAGGGGCAGCTCCGGACTGAGGGGCAGCTCTGGACTGGCTGACGGCTCTGGCTGGTCATGGCTGGCTGACGGCTCTGGCTGGTCATGGCTGGCTGACGGCTCTGGCTGGTCATGGCTGGCTGACGGCTCTGGCTGGTCATGGCTGGCTGACGACTCTGGCTGGTCATGGCTGGCTGACGGCTCTGGCTGGTCATGGCTGGCTGACGGCTCTGGCTGGTCATGGCTGGCGGACGGCTCTGGCTGATCCTGGCAGGCGGACGGCTCTGGCTGATCCTGGCTGGCGGACGGCTCTGGCTGATCCTGGCTGGCGGACGGCTCTGGCTGATCCTGTCTGGCGGACGGCTCTGGCTGATCCTGTCTGGCGGAAGGCTCTGGCTGATCCTGTCTGGCGGAAGGCTCTGGCTGATCCTGTCTGGCGGAAGGCTCTGGCTGCTCCTGTCTGGCGGAAGGCTCTGGCTGCTCCTGTCTGACGGAAGGCTCTAGCGGCTCCTGTCTGGCGGTAGGCTCTAGCGGCTCCTGTCTGGCGGACGGCTCTGAAGGCTCATGGCAGACGGGCGGCTTTGCAGGCTCAGTACAGACGGGCGGCTTTGAGGGCTCATGGCAGACGGACAGTTCAGACGGCGTTGGGCAGACGGGCAGTTCAGGCGCCGTTGGGCAGACGGGCAGTTCAGACGGCGTTGGGCAGACGGGCAGTTCAGGCGCCGTTGGGCAGACGGGCAGTTCAGGCGCCGTTGGGCAGACGGGCAGTTCAGGCGCCGCTGGGCAGAAGGGCAGTTCAGGCGCCACTGGGCAGACAGGCAGTTCAGGCGCCGCTGGGCAGACGGCAGACTCTGGCCGGCTGAGACGCACTGTAGGCCTGGTGCGTGGTGCCGGAACTGGAGGTACCGGGCTAAGGACACGCACCTTCAGGCTAGTGCGGGGAACAACAACAGGGCACACTGGACTCTCAAGGCGTACTATAGGCCTGGTGCGTGGTACCGGCACTGGTGGTACGGGGCTGAGGGCACGCACATCAGGGCGAGTACGGGGAGAAGGAACAGTGCGTACAGGGCTCTGGAGACGCACAGGAGGCTTGGTGCGTGGTGTAGGCACTGGTGGTACTGGGCTGGAGACACGCAACATAGGGCTAGTGCGTGGAGGAGGAACAGGGCTCCGGAGACGCACAGGAAACCTGGTGCGTGGTGTAGGCACAGGTGGTACTGGGCTGGAGCGGGGAGGTGGCGCCGGAAATACCGGACCGTGCAGGCGTACTGGCTCCCTTGAGCACTGAGCCTGCCCAACCTTACCTGGTTGTATGCTCCCCGTCGCCCGACCAGTGCGGGGAGGTGGAATAATCCGCACCGGGCTATGTAGGCGAACCGGGGACACCCTGCGTAAGGCTGGTGCCATGTAAGCCGGCCCGAGGAGACGTACTGGAGGCCAGATATGTAGAGCCGGCTTCATGGCACTTGGCTCAATGCTCAATCTAGCCCGGCCGATACGAGGAGCTGGTATGTACCGCACCGGGCTATGCACACATACAGGAGACACCATGCGCTCTACTGCATAACACGGTGTCTGCCCGTACTCTCGCTCTCCACGGTAAGTACAGGGAGTAGGCGCAGGTCTCCTACCTGACTTCGCCACTCTCCCTTTTAGCCCCCCCCAAGAAATTTTTGGGGTTTACTTTCGGGTTTCCAGCCACGTCTCCTACCTGCCTCCTCATACCACCGATCCTGGGCTTTCGCTGACTCCATCGCCTCCCGAGAGCGGCGATTCTCTCCCACCTTAGCCCAGGGTCCTTCTCCGTTCAATATTTCCTCCCAAGTCCACGAGTCCTGGTTTTTTGGCCGCTGCTGCTGGTTCCTCTCACGCTGCTTGATCCTTGTTTGGTGGGTGGTTCTGTAACGGTTGTCCTCCTCCTCTTCGGAAGAAGAGGAGGAGTAGGGATTGGACCAAAGCGCAGCGTTGTGATATGACATAATGATATTTATTAAAGTAAAGACGAAACACGAAGATACTTCAACAAACTACAAAACAAATAAACGAACGTAGACAGACCTGAACTAGAGAACTTACATATAGACGAAGAACGCATGAACAGGTACAGACTACACAAACGAACGAACAAACGAAACAGTCCCGTGTGGTGCACAGACACAAACACGGAAGACAACCACCCACAAACAAACAGTGTGAACAACCTACCTTAATATGGTTCTCAATCAGAGGAAACGTAAAACACCTGTCCCTGATTGAGAACCATATCAGGCTAAATGACAATGAACCTAAACATAGAAACACATAACATAGAATGCCCACCCCAACTCACGCCCTGACCAGCTAAACACATACAAAAACAAGAGAAAACAGGTCAGAAACGTGACATATTCAGAAGAATGAGGCATGATTTCCTCTGACCTTTCACCTGGGCTTTGCTCCTTTCATATTTATTTTGATCCTGACAAACTCAGGTAAAAAGCTGTAGAGGAAAAACTGTCTCGGTCTTCTGAATACATAATCCTGGGATAGAGGTGTATTTTTCAGCGGGATAATTACACACATTTTAATGCCAAGGACACACCAGAATGACTTCCCAAGAGATAATTAAGGGATCCAGTCGCAGTCCTTTGCTTGAAACTCAGAGAATGTTTGAATATTGCTGTCCATCTATGATTCCCAACCAAATTTACTGAGCTTGAGCAATTTTGACAAAAACAATGGATATCCAGTGCATTCGGAAAGTATTCAGACCCCTTGACTTTATCCACATTTGGTTACTTTACAGCCTTATTCTAAAATGGATTAAAATATTTTTTTTTACCTCATCAATCTACACACAATAATACCCCATAATGATAAAGTGAAAACAGGTTTTTATAAATGTTTGCACATTTATAAAATACAAATAAAATAAATACCTTATTTACATTAGTATTCAGACCCTTTGCTTTGAGACTCAAAATTGAGCTCAGGTGCATCCTGTTTCCTTTGATCATCCTTGAGATGTTTCTACAACTTGATTCAATTGATTGGACATGATTTGGAAAGGCACACACCTGTCTATTTAAGGTCCCACAGTTGACAGTGCATGTCAGAGCAAAAACCAAGACATGAGGTCGAAAAAATTGTCTGTAGAGCTCCGAGACAGGATTGTGTCAAAGCACAGATCTGGGGAAGGGTACCAAAACATTTCCCCAGCATTGAAGGTGCATAAGAACACAGTGGCCTCCATCATTCTTAAATGGAAGAAGTTTAGAACCACCAAGACTCTTCCTAAAGCTGAGCAATCGGGGGAGAAGGGCCTTGGTCAGGGAGTTGACCAAGAACCTGATGGTCACTCTGACAAAGTTCTAGAGTTCCTCTGTGGAAATGGGATAACCTTCCAGAAGGACAACTATCTCTGCATCATTCCACCAATCAGGCCTTTATGGTAGAGTGGCCAGACGAAAGCCTCTCCTCAGTAAAAGGCCCTTGACAGCCCACTTGGAGTTTGCCAAAAGGCACCTAAAGACTCTCAGAACATGAGAAACAAGATTCTCTGGTCTGATGAAAACAAGATTGAACTCTTTGACATGAATGCCAAGCATCACGTCTGGAGGAAACCTGGCACCATCCCTACCGTGAAGCACGGTGGTGGCAGCATCATGCTGTGGGGATGTTTTTCAGCGGCAGGGACTGGGAGACTAGTCAGGATCGAGGGAAAGATGAACGGAGCAAAGTACAGAGAGATCCTGGATGACTTGGGTCAAGATTCACCTTCCAACAGGACAATGACCCTAAGCACACAGCCAAGACAACACAGGAATGGCTTCGGGACAAGTCCCTGAATATCCTTGAGTGGCCCAGCCAGAGACCGGACTTGAACCTGATTGAACATCTCTGGAGAAACCTGAAAGTAGCTGTGCAGCAACGCTCCCCATCCAACCTGACAGAACTTGAGAGAATGGGAGAAACTCCCCAAATACAGGTATGCCAAGCTTGTAGATTCAGACCCAAGAAGACTCGAGGCTGTAATCACTGCCAAAGGTGCGTCAACAAAGTACTGAGTAAAGGGTCTGAATACTTATGTAAATGTGATATTTCTGGGGGGGGTTTATATATAAATTTGCACACACACACACCAAAAAAAGATTTTGCTTTGTCAATATTGGGTATCATTTGTAGATTGATGAGGGAAAAAATCAATTGAATCCATTTTAAAATAAGGCTGTAACGTAACAAAATGTGGAAAAAGTCAAGGGGTTTGAATACTTTCTGAATCCACTGTCTGTTGCCCTGAGAGTTGTGCAGAGTTGGTAGAATCTAATTCAACAGGATTTACAGCTGTAATTGCTGCCAAAGGTGTTTCCACCAAGTATTAACTCTGGGGTTTGAAGACATACGCAATCAATACAATACATTTTTTATGTTTTATTAATTTAGGAAAAAATATCTTTCACTTTTGAAAATGTGGATCAGGATGTGTAGATCTGTGGGACAAACATCGACTTCAATCCCTTTTAAGATGTACTTTTAAGGCAGAACAAATGTGACAACTGTGCAAGAGGTGAGTTGACTTTCACTTCTACACTGTACAAATATGACTGCACTGTATGGATTGAAATTCGTTGAACACATTGCTCTCAACCCATCGAGTTCTTTATTGACTTCTGTGAAGAACTGTACACTCTATTTCAGTAAAACTCTCATTTGAATCCAAAGTTTACAGTGTTGTTTATTGTGAGAGGATGGTTCCACCACCGTCTCCCCTTCATCCATATCTGTCTATACTCTCCTGTAATTGTAATTCCATTACATCAAATAAAATGAATCTAATGAAAATCAAATGAAAACTAAGGATTGCAGTCATCATTTCTCCCCAGGTCTCCTCTGACACTTCACATTATCAAAACCCAATGAATATGAATATAAACAATATAAACTATACAGGACGCAGCCGGTTAACTCTCCCAAGCCCTTCAACGCTATAGTTTACTGCATTACTGAACTGAGAGATGTATATGAGGGAGAAAACTCATTCAAGTGAAGTATGCTGCTGGTATAGAGGAATCCATGGTAGTATGAATGCAGGTGGAATGTGTACCACTCTTTCCATAGAAAAATGTTAGCCTATGCTCTTATGAGGGCAATTCCGCCACTTTTCATAATCATCATCTCCAGCACCATACCAAGTGAAAAACTGCGCGTTTCTATGATCTGTGGTTAAAAAGAGAGGAAAGGTCCTGAAAAAGGATTTTCTGTGGATTGAAAGTATTTTTTAAAAACTGTGATTTTCAAAACCTGCAACGAGTTTCTTGCTTACTGGAGGGTAATTTGTTGCTTCGCATGGCACCATGAATCTCACAGTGTTAGACAACCACTGGTTTAAATGTTTTAACCTTTGATGATGTCATCGCATATAACTTTTTTACTTTCTCTTTTTTTCCCGTCAAAGCGTAGATATGCGCCGTTTTCACATAATGCTGACACTGGTATTGTGCTGGAGGTAATGAAAATCAGGTTGAAAAGTGGTGGAGTTGCCCTTTAAAGCCACAATCTGCCATTTCAACATCTCGACCATTGACTGACCATTGAACAGAAGCAAATAATGCAGAATGTACTAAGAAGGATTCAGGTCAAGAGTAGTACGGTTATGTCTTGCACCCATTGACACTGAAATTCCCTCCATAGAAAACAACAGCGACTATACGCTTTGATTTGGACAGACATGGTTCAAAAGTCACAACCTCCATCAGTAGTATTCCTTTAGTAGTCATAGAAATGTCCTCTAGTTAAGCACCCATGCCACTCTCTACCCAGCCAGTGACGCTGACGCGGGTTGTGGCAGGTAGCCTAGCAGTTAAGCACCCATGCCACTCTCTACCCAGCCAGTGACGCTGACGCGGGTTGTGGCAGGTAGCCTAGCAGTTAAGCACCCATGCCACTCTCTACCCAGCCAGTGACGCTGACGCGGGTTGTGGCAGGTAGCCTAGCAGTTAAGCACCCATGCCACTCTCTACCCAGCCAGTGACGCTGACGCGGGTTGTGGCAGGTAACCTAGCAGTTAAGCACCCATGCCACTCTCTACCCAGCCAGTGACGCTGACGCGGGTTGTGGCAGGTAGCCTAGCAGTTAAGCACCCATGCCACTCTCTACCCAGCCAGTGACGCTGACGCGGGTTGTGGCAGGTAGCCTAGCAGTTAAGCACCCATGCCACTCTCTACCCAGCCAGTGACGCTGACGCGGGTTGTGGCAGGTAGCCTAGCAGTTAAGCACCCATGCCACTCTCTACCCAGCCAGTGACGCTGACGCGGGTTGTGGCAGGTAGCCTAGCAGTTAAGCACCCATGCCACTCTCTACCCAGCCAGTGACGCTGACGCGGGTTGTGGCAGGTAGCCTAGCAGTTAAGCACCCATGCCACTCTCTACCCAGCCAGTGATGCTGACGCGGGTTGTGGCAGGTAGCCTAGCAGTTAAGGGCGTTGGGCCAGTAACCGAAAGGGCGCTGGTTCAAATCCCTGAGCAGACTAGATGAAACATCTGGTTCTGTGTGCGGCGTGAGGCCCCACCACCCTCACGTTGGGGTGGGTGGCGGGGCTGGTGAGCCCCTTTCCCGAAATCTCCAACCTAACATATGTGCCGTTTCATGGGTTTTCATCGTTTTTGGGGTGGAAAAGTGTGCATTCTGTGATTAGAAACGCTTGTGTCTGGGCTGTACCAACCATGTTTATAGCCCCCCCCCAATCACTCTGGGTTGGTTGAGCAGACCTGGGTTCAAATACTATTTGAAATGATTTCAAATACTTTAGCTGTGCTTGATTGAGCCTGCCTGCTGCGATAGAACCAATTAGAAAGTCCCAAAAGTGCCAACCCCAACCACCTGGCACTCCAGGCAGGCTAAAGCAAATGCTTAAAGTATTTGAAAGATTTAAAATAGTATTTGAACCCAGGACTGGGCTCCAGCCAGTTGGCTGGGTCAGTAACAACCTGGGGGAACCAACTGTTAGTGTTGGATTGGGCTGTAATGATACTGGTGTAGTGGGAGGATCCCTGTGGTTACTCAGAGACTGGGGTGTTCCTGCACCTCTTTGGCTTATTTATCCTGTTACCACATTAACTGTGAGAGTATTGCAAGCTGTTTTGGTGTATTGACTGTTGACTTCAATGTTGATATGTTCTATGCATTTCAAGGTTTGGTTCCCATTGAATGTATTGGGATAATATGCTAAAATGTATACAGCCTATGTAGTTGACTTGTCATGCAGTGCAAATCTTAATCACATGTATGGTCCCAAATTAATAATTGATGAATCCACAATGTGGCATAGCCACCTCTTCCAGGAGTTTTGTATAGAAGGCTCAAGGCTTTCCTCAAGAATTGTCCAATGCCAGTGTGCAAATGACCCCTGGTAATGACATATGATTTATTTATTAACTGTGAGACATATCAGAGCCTCTATCTCGAGCTGATGTTATTTGAGATAACATGTCTATTGGGGGTAGAGGCTATAGGCCATCCTTGGGGCCTCACAAAGTGGCTACAATGTGGATAGTTCAGACCAGCTGTCTAACCAGTGTCTAATCCATGGTGATTGCTGTGTGTCTCCAGTTGTGGGGGTCCATCACGCATCAGTATAGCGTTGAAAGATTGATTATTTTGTACACTCCATAATGTTCATGAGGTTATGTTGTTTACAAACTAAGCCCTACTGCCCGTGGGTACCATGCATATGCTATTCAGAAAACGAAGGGCCTCTACTTGAGGGTTGGCTATTTATACAGTTCCCAAAAATATTTTGGGGATTTTACTTGACCGCAGGACTACTGGTTGCAATAAAAGCATTTGACATTTGAACGACACGTCGGGTGCGTTGCCAGAGAATGTCGCTTTCTCATCGCCGTCTGGTAATAGCTAGCCAGATACAGTTCCTTTGCTAAGGGAGAGCTGAGAAGTAGGCATGTTGACGACCTTGGCACGGGGGTGGACAGAGTATGACGACAAAACCGCCGCAAATATCTATCTTTAATAAAGCAGGCGCTGTATCATAGCAGCAGTCCAGGCCTTTGAACAAAATCTGCGTTGGCTCATAGTGGCGGATTGCAACATGCAATAGACATGTCCATCACAATCAAGTGTGACAGGCGGCTAAATGACAAGAGTTATGAAGGCTTGGCTCTTCACAAGTATTTACCCTACTTCGAGAATATCATATCATATCATTACCATAAACGAAAGCGTTCTGTGTTTTATTCGTGTTTTCCATGTAATCCCATACACGAAAGGCTGTTCCCAGCTGTTGACACTTTTTAAAATTAATTTATGACAAAAATGTGCGTTGTTGCTTTGTTATTCTTGATCGGATGTAACAAAAAGTTGTCAAATAAAGGAGGAGAACGCAGTATGAAATGTGTGAATTGGGAGTGTTATGCATTTATTATTCGTTGCAGACCAAAACTGAGTCCACATATCTGTGGTCTATTTAGCTAGTATTTTGTCTGGCAGGAATGTAACCTTTGATGGTGCAAATTCGATAATAATACATCGAATGTGTACATCAATATTCCTATAAAGATTACTACTTACTGGAGCTACTGGTACTATGTTTAATTGCCTATTAGCCTAATGTTGTTATAGACAACTATTATATTGTATGTAGCCTACTCGTATTACTCTGGTGTTACAAAAGTAAACCCATATAGGAAGGACATTAGCTGCCAATTGATTGCTACACAATTACGGATTTGAGTATTTTTACTTAAAAAATCTTTGTCAATTATTTTTGCTGTCATGTTTGGTGGTGTTTTACAACTAAATTCTGAGAAATGGGGCGCGTTTCATATAAAATGGGGCATGTAAAAGATCTAACATCGACTCTGAAATCAGATATTACCCCCGACAAGCAAATATCAATTCTGGAATAAAACTGTCTTGAGTTTTGGCTGTGGGGTAGCAAGAACTTCCAAATGTGATTAAGTTAACAGGAACGCAGTTTACCCATGCATGCAGAAACCATTTTTGAAGTTGACAGAACGACAATACAGAAAATCCCTTTGTAGCCTACATTTTATAACCAGTGCAGTCGAAACGTTAATCACAATAGATTTAGTTCAGAGACAATATTTCGTTCCAAATGTTTCGTTCTGAACCAAATATTTAAAATATATAGTTAAAACTCAGAATTGCACGTGGCATCATTCTTCTCTTCCATAATGCCTTATTTTTTAAAACTATTTCGTTTCAATGTTTTTTTAAAATCCTTTGCTTAGGGCCACATGAATGATTTTACATTCAGCTGCAAATTACATTTGTAGCATATTTGAGGCGTGAGGTAAAATATTGGTGATATCAAACCCGGAATACAGTATAATAAATAGACTTCAACCCGACGTTTTTCAAAACAACAATATTTATCACCAGTCTGTTTTTGCTCTGGGTCTTTGACATAATAATACACTGTGGTTGTTGATGGAGTGGGAGACGTCCCTTATGCACCAGAATCAAAACTCTCTCTCTCTCTCTCTCTCTCTCTCTCTCTCTCTCTCTCTCTCTCTCTCTCTCTGACATATTATCATTATGTTGATATTTTATTTCCCCTGGCGTTACATCAGAGCGTGCAGAATGAGCCATCAAAGTGTTTAGTGACGCCTCCTCGTTGTGATGTATCAGTCTTCAGAAACATAACAGTACGTATCAGTTATATCTGGAACATTGCAGACCACAGTCTGTCAGGATTGAAATATTGAAGAACTATGTGGACTTTATTATAACGTATATGTAGCCTAGCTTACTATGCAGTTGCGCAGGTAGCTTATGCTATTGTTATTGTTCAGTTACAGAATTCACAAATCTATAATAACGTTGTAAAATTATGCATAACTATTATAATAGGCCTTAAGTAATATAACTTACAATACGAATACTAATACTAACCTTACAATAATATTAATAGTAATTTAAATGTATTCTAATCTCATTTATTGCATTCATGTTGAGTTATCATATTATTCCACAACGTCCCACACATTATACGGAAATAGTTTGATATTCAGACTGAAAAATAAACTAAGAGTTGATAATTAAAAAAAATGAAATGCAGAAGTAGGCTACGTCACCAAAATATATTATGTATCATTCGTTCCTGTATGCAGATGGACCCGTCGGCTGTCTTTCAGAACGGAAGCAAAATAAACCATCATGCCACCACTAGCTCGAGGACCGGGAGGACCAGGAGGACCGGGAAGACCCGGAGAGAGATTTGATTCGAGATGAAATATCTAGCTGATGATGTAAAAGGTCCCTTTCGCGTGAGTTATGACCCGAATTTGGCTAGGCTGAGAGGGACGCATGCTGCTCCTCTCTCCCCCTCTCCTCCCCTCTCCTCCTCTCCCCCTCTCCTCTTCTTTCCTCGCCTCCTCACCTCACTCCCCCGCCCTGAAGGAGCGTATCATCAGTCCTGATATATTGCCTAGATCCATATTGCCTTCAGAAAATAAAGGCTCATCCAAAACCATCGCTTTTGGTGAAGGAAAATGCCCTTTCTGTACTAACTAGTAATTACTTCTTAATCCACTGCATAGCATAATTTTACCAATTTCAAAATCATTGAAAAAAAATCCAATATTCAGATTGGAAACGTTCAAAGTATCTATCTTCTAAAAAATCACACATACTTTATTACTGTAATACTATACTTAAATACGCAATGCGATTTAATCCCCCATTGACTGCACACTCTCTCTTGCTCATTTACCGTAAGGCCTAATCTGGTATCTCACCCCACGACTAATTTAGACCCAAAAATGATAAGAGCGCAACCCGTTATAATTCCAACCGGCTCCTCCTCCTTCAAGCCATGCCTTGTAATTATTGGGAGCATCCCACTCGCAAAAGCCCTGTACTGGACTGCAACATAGTCAGAGAGTGAAAGGGAGAGGGCGAAAGTGCCAGTGGGGACATAATTGATTACGTCCTAATCAATATTAACTTGTTAGTCAGTTGTTGCTGCAACTTCTTTGGACCTCGCCATTTTCAGGGAGGCACAGTTCTCCTTCGGATTGTCTGTACGTATTTTTGTGGAATAATACTTTCAAGAAGATATCCCGGTTTGGAATTAGGAGGGCTTTTTTGTGTTTCTTCTTGCAAGAAAGTTTGCAGCCATGGCGTGCATTTGGTGACTGTAATGTGACTGTTTTTTTCGATAGGGTTCGATATTATTTGATATCTGTGTTTGTTGTTTTCGTTGTTAGTAATTCAAAAACATTTAAAAGTTAGCTTGCGTAACGACTAACGCACTAATAATGACATCCAAAGAAGTCGCCAAATGTGATGCGGTCGAGAATAGGAGGCGAAGTCCGTTGGACCATCTTCCTCCGCCTGCAAACTCGAATAAGCCACTGACACCGTTCAGTATCCAAGACATTCTCAACAAACCCTCCGTGAAACGAAGTTACACCATTTGTGGGACAGCACACCTGATTTCATCCGCTGAGAAACACCGTTCCTCCAGCATCTCTGCTCTGTCCAACCGGGCACTGCTCACACAAACCTCACCACTCTGCGCCCTGGAAGAACTAGCTAGCAAAACCTTCAAGGGGCTCGAAGTTAGCGTGCTACAAGCAGCTGAAGGTAAATATGATGGTATTTATGGCCTATTATAATCATTATATCGATATTACTTTCATAACAGTGCAATGTACAATTTAAAGGGAAATTATTATTTTCATTTGATCTGTGAAAATATAATGAAGTAATATTGTATCTAAAAATAGGCATTGAACATTAGGTTTTAAACAAGATTGTTTGCCAGAAAATGTTACATTTTATCTTCTGTGCGTAATTTGGAAAGGTGAAAAAGAGGCTTTTCATTACCAGCTGGAATTGTGCAATTGTTCTCTTTATGATGAATGCATAACATTACGTCTACGTTTATATTTGGTATATAGGCTAATATAACTTATTACAAAAATTATCATTGATTTGGGGTCAAATGTCTCAAAATATGTTTAAAATGTTTAAATGCAGAGTTCAACGCCCTGCAGAGCCAATGCCATAGCAGCATGAGAATGACACCAACATATCACTGACTTAACATTTTATCTTTGTTTGTGCAGGGAGAGACGGAATGACACTCTTTGGGCAAAGAAACACCCCGAAGAAGCGAAGGAAGTCCAGGACTGCCTTCACCAACCACCAAATCTACGAATTAGAGAAAAGATTCCTGTATCAGAAATATTTGTCTCCCGCTGACCGAGACCAAATCGCCCAACAATTGGGTCTAACGAACGCCCAAGTCATCACGTGGTTCCAGAACAGGAGAGCCAAACTAAAGCGAGATCTGGAAGAGATGAAGGCCGACGTGGAGTCGGCCAAAACTATAGGTGACGGTGTTGTACCTCTTGAGAAACTCGCCAAGCTCGCTGACCTCGAGAAATGCGCCAATGGAACACTCGGACATCACCCGCGAGCCGATTCTCCCGCGCAGAATGGCGGACGAGAGTACGAGCTCGCTCGCAAGCTGCGGATGTCCCCCCTGTCGCCATTTTCAGACCACACAACAAGTAAAGAATGCTCAGAGGACGACGAAGACCTAGAAATTGATGTGGATGACTGATTGCGCAGTGGGATAATGAAATATAAAAATTACGACAAAAAGCAGTAACAATCCTTACTAAGATTGTAACTTTTCCCTGCTGATATTCGTACATCATCTCAGAACATTTACTAGTCTGCTGTGACTTTTGTATCGGCACACAGATATTCACAGTAAGCATGAACAGTACAACAAATAGCCTACGCAGTGCTATATTCAATTGTATTCATCAGCAGTCGGACAGTTTCCTCTTGTCTTCAAATGTCAATGAAAGCAATATGGGTTTCATAATCAGAACTAAAGATAATGCTATTATTTTGAAACATGTAATTGTCTATCAGACACACACACCTCTTCGAGTTATTTCTCTCTCTCACACACACCCACACCCACACGCGCGCGCTCACACATTGATCCGTGTTCATATTTATGTAACACCATGTCATATGCTTAAAGTATGTCAGTTTTATGAAATATTTTCGATAGGTTTTGCATGTTGAAATGCATGTTTTGTTGATCATATCTATTTATTTTTCCTTTTAAATTATATCGCTTGTTTATTTTTTGAGACATGCCTTATCATACATATAGGTCCACTCGAGTTCAGACCGTTTGTATTCAGCGTTTACATAATTAGCTAGTCATATTTACACCAACCATAATCCGTATGCTGCATTGCATGATACGAAAGGCAAATTCAAAGGATCAAAAACCAAGTTATGCGTTTTATAGAGAAATGATCAAACAAAGGTTATAAAAATACAAAATACTGCGGTGATATTTCGACATGGAGCTACAGTTACTGGACCGTAGGAAAATATTCATTTGTTTGGATACAACAGAGTACTCTATGGTTGAATAGATTTGTTATGTTTTGTACACCAGTAAGTGCCTTTCTAAAATCAGGACAGTATTTGAAAACCAATGCACATTCTGTAATGTATATACTATGGAAATAAAATGGCTTTTCTCAACACGCTGTTTGTGTCATTATTATACTGATAGATTCTAATTTTGATATTTAGTCCTAGTAAAAATGGTGACTATATGTAGAATCAAGGGGGAGGACTGAAATCCTTTATGAAGCTAATTCAATGCAGGCCTATATTATGGACGTTTAGAGTAGCCTATTTAGCAACCATGATCCCTTATAATAGTTCAATATTTTTTGTTCCATTGTATCCCATTTGTGAGGATACTCGAAACATTTTGTGGCTCAGCCATCTCACTCTCTTTCAAACTGCTAAATGCGTGTCTTGGCTTCTTGACCCGGCAACGTGTTTCCCCATTCGGGACGAAATTTATGTGAGAATCGCAAATCTGGTGCTGGGGGAGAAAAGAGGGTCTGGGATGCCACAAAAACACAAAGTTTTGGGCCAGTTTTCCTGAGCCTTTATGGGTGTTTTTTTGTTCTGCGGGGCTGCGGGACGAGGCCATAATTTTGAGCGTAAAGCATGAAAACTGGGGACAAATGAGATGCCTTCCCCGATGTGACAAGTCACAATAGAGCCCGCCCGGTCTCCCGCAGGCAGCAATGCTGAGACAAGTGTGTCCCACCGCACAAAAAGGACTCAAACGTTTGGAGGCCATATGGTTTTTGAATTTTCCTCACAATTTCAGACAATTTGATGGATTGACTTAACCCTCCTTTTAAACTGTTTAACTCCCCGCGAACAAAGACCGTAATGCATACACAGGCCCTTCTCTTCACGAGGGCATCTGCGACCATTAATGTCTAGCCTCTTTTCTTTGCCTTTTTAGCCTGGCATTTGGAACAAGTCAATGAATTACAATGAAAATGGCTCTTTTTTTGTCCAGCCACTTGTCTTTCTTCCCTTTTTAGGCCCTGAAATAATATGTTTGACTTTTGTCCAGGAACGTTTTTCTAAACAACAAAATGCGGCACATTTTGTGTGAGAGTGTTTTTCATGTTAAGTAGCCCGAGTCATAAAGAGTTTAGAGTGTGACAGTTATGCCAAAGTCTAGTTAAAAGGAGTCTTTCGTTGCTTTTCTTCTCATGCCTTTTTCTTCTTCTCTCTTTATTTCCTTTGTCTTTGCGGAGTTTAATGAAGCTGAAAACATGGTGATGTGAGAAAAAGTCATAAAGAAAAGCTTTCTTTTTGATCTAGAAGAGCCTTATTTAACCCTCCGTCCTTTTAAGGAGGGGATTGATGCTGCTAAAGAGGGCTTTTCTTTTCAATACTTTTTGGAAGCTGTTCGCATGAGTTTTATCATCCAACTCTATTATAGCCTATACCGTGTGATATAAACAATTTGTAGGCCTATAGCTTCTCATCTTTACTAAAATAAATGGGTAGTAGGCCTAAAAGGCTAATGCTAATAATAATAATAATAATAAGGATTTCTATATTCGTTATTTTTCAATTTGCCCTTTTATAATTATATTAGCCTTATTAACATTGAACACCTACCCTGTGTCTGGACTTTGATCTGAATTTCAAATTAAGCTTCCCTAAAAAATGTAAACACAAATATTAATAAATCGTTACAATATTCAATAACACTGTTATTACAATGGGAACACGTAAGCTACGTATATAAAATAAATTATTGACTGAAATAATGTGGGAGAAACTATCAACACAACCAACAAAATTGTTGAATTTATTTGGATGAGGGTCGATTCTTTTAGCTTACACTGACGGTTTGACAATAATTGAATATTACGCAGCAGACTATTCTCAAAGCCTTAATTCATTTGCTGGACAATCACATACAATTTTATTCCGATGACAATGTTAGACTACTGTAGGATTCTCTAATAATATTTGGATATGGGTAGGCTATATGACCACACGAACACACACATAGGCTAAGGCTAACCACACAAACAACGGCGCGAGCATTGATGGGCTACTTGACTTGACTGCGCGCGTGGTCGACAAATAAACCCCCTGCGGTTTTGTTGAAGAAAAAAAAACGTGCTCGAATTCTCCCCACCTCCTTATATCACTCACGCCTATTCTGAATAAAGCATATTTATGGTCGGGGAGAGAGGAGAGTGTTAAGGCAGGCTAAGTTTATGGATTTCACTTGCTTATTTTATGAGCGGTTGTCAAGGCGATAACTAATACGACAGTCAGTGGGACCAGTTCTTGGTAATTAATCCGTTGGTCTTAAGTGTATTTCAGTTCAAGATGGAAAAAAATCACTAATTCAATCGTCCGGAAAATTGAAGTTTGATGCATGAGTCCCTGCTGAAACAATGGGGCTGGCCACCAAACTCTCTCTTCATCTATTTTTCCTCCCTTTCTGTGGTCCCTTCATTTATCTGTCCATTTCTTTATTTTTCTCATTGTGCAAACATTTATTACAAGAAAAGCAGGAATAACTTATCTCTGAAGCTCATGATAACTGTAGCCTAATAAGGAGAAATATATATGTTAGTAAAGTTTTCAATCTAAACTGATATCAACCCAATGTTCAACATTTTTATAGGCCAATTTATATAAAACTAGCAAATTGTAATAGCCACAGGTACAAGCAATCTTTTTCGCCTTTTATATTTTATCTGAAGATATAATGCACATTATCTACACATGTTTTATGTGTCTATTCCATGAATAACCTCCATAAATCACGAGAATAACCTACATAAATCGTTAGCTGTACCAAAAGTCAAAATCGGATAAAATACTCAGGTATGGAGTTGTCAGTGAAAGTCTCTAAATAGGGATGAATACCAAAGTTTTAATCATACCGTTCCTTGAGAACCAGTTAATACTTCAAACTTCAATTTTACGGGCGATTGAACTAAGCATGTTCCTGACAGAATTGATGTATGTATTAATTTCCTTTAACTGTTGATTAATTAGCCCGCGCTGAAGGCTCAAATGGAACTGTTTTCTTCACATTTGCATATTAATCAAATTGTAGTTGATCATTCGCACGAGGCATGTGATTTAGGAGGGGAGCATATAGGTTTGGTAAAAAATATATACCCCAACCTTGGAAATATTTTCTCTCCTCTGCTGCCGCTGAGTTGCCTGCACTGTATTAAAACCAAAGACGCAGAACGAGTTAGCTTAGCTATTTCCAGCAAACAGAAATTGCCTGTCCAGTTTTCTGACGGCACACCGCTGAGCAGACAGATCTTAATGATGTCAAAATGTCACCGATTTAAACCGGGAGCTTTACCACTACACAAAACCTAATTTCTCTATCTCTTGCTCTCTTTCTCTCTCGTTCTCTCTTTCTCTCTCAATTTCAACTTCAATTTAAGGGGCTTTATAGGCATGGTAAACATATGTTTACATTGCCAAAGCAAGTGAAATAGATAATAAACAGTATACAGTATACATTACACTCACAAAAGTTCCAAAATAATAAAGACATTTCAAATACAGTAGGCCTATATTCTCTATGTGTGTGTGTGTGTGTGTGTGTGTGTGTGTGTGTGTGTGTGTGTGTGTGTGTGTGTGTGTGTGTGTGTGTGTGTGTGTGTGTGTGTGTGTGTGTGTGTGTGTGTGTGTGTGCGTGTCTTGAGGCTGTTGCTCATTCTGAGAGAGGTTTCATGTGAAAATGTAATGTATGACGTCTGATGGGTTGAATTAGATTAGTAAAAAAGATACACATTTTCAAAGGCTGCCATCTTCTGGTTAAATACACTCACTCGCTCGCCCAAAAGCTCTCCTATATAACGTGGAAGTTTCTCTACTCCTGTAATTATGGTGCCACTCCCACCTAGTGGTCTGATTCTATCAAGCATCTAGGAGTGGTCTTACAGTGCATTGCAAAAGTATTCATCCCCCTTGGCGTTTTTCCTATTTTGTTGCATTACAACCTGTAATTTAAATGGATTTTTATTTGGATTTCATGTAATGGACATACACAAAATAGTCCAAATTGGTGAAGTGAAATGAAAAAAAAACCTTGTTAAAAAATTAAAAACAGAAAAGTGGTGCGCCCAAAATAAGATCTGGTGCACAACCAATTACCTTCAGAAGTCACATAATTAGTTAAATAAAGTCCACCTGTGTTCAATCTAAGTGTCACATGATCTGTCACATGATCTCAGTATATATATACACCTGTTCTGAAAGGCCCCAGAGTCTGCAACACCACTAAGCAAGGGGCAACACCACTAAGCGGCACCATGAAGACCAAGCTCTCCAAACAGGTCAGGGTCAAAGTTGTGGTGAAGTACAGATCAGGGTTGGGTTATAAAAAAATATCAGAAACTTTGAACATCCCACGGAGCACCATTAAATCCATTATAAAAAAATTGAAAGAATATGGCACCACAACAAACCTGCCAAGGGAGGGCCGCCCACCAAAACTCACAGGCCAGGCAAGGAGGGCATTAATCAGAGAGGCAACAAAAAGACCAAAGATAACCTTGAAGGATCTGCAAAGCTCCACAGCAGAGATTGGAGTATCTGTCCATAGGACCACTTTAAGTCACGCCACAGAGCTGGGCTTTAAGGAAGAGTGGCCAGAAAAAAAGCCATTGCTTAAAGAAAATAATAAGCAAACACATTTAGTGTTCACCAAAAGGCATGTGGGAGACTCCCCAAACATAGGCAACACCCTATTAAGACACTTTATGTTGGTGTTTCCCTTATTTTGGCAGTTACCTGTATGTCTATACGGTTCACTCTCCCCTTGACAATATTGTTATCACTGTAGGCTAGAATGTAACTGTGATATCAACATAGGTCTATGACTAAAAAGTCAAGCAACCCCTGTGTTCCTGGTTTGGTTCTAGATTTAGAGAATCAGAAATGAAGAGAGTCGCGGTATGACCCTCTTTTGAAATTGACTGTGGTTTCAATGATAATTAAAACACATTCAAACTGAAATAGCAAAAAAAGACATTTACGAAAGATAAAATGGGTGGGGGGGTTAGAGTGAAAGGAGGGATGGGGAAGAAAGAAGAGAAACAGCAGACGTGAGCATCTCGAGAGGTGATGTTCTCATCCTTCTGGATCTTTTCCACTTTCATGGAAGCCACTTTAGCCTGAAAAAGGAAAGGTAGAAAATAGAGAAAAAGCTCTGAAAATAGCCATTAGCCCGGGATATTAGTATCAACCTAGTTTAATGATTAACAGTATTACAGAGTATGAGTATTACTGACAGGCTTCTTGTTCTTCCTTCTAAAAACTCTCTGGAGAGCTGTGAAGTACCCGGTTCTATTTTTCTTCTGCTTGGTGTCAGGTGAAGACATTATGTTGTCATCAGTGGTAGAGGTAGACAAATCTGCAGACTGATCCAGGCTGGTTGCATCAATAGTAATGTTAATTCTCTTTCTATTGGTTGAAGCACCACCCACATGGAAATCAGGTTGGTTGGAGGCTCTCAGGGCCGTAGACCAGGGGTTCTCAAACTTTATGGGACTGGGGACCCCTTTTCTGATAGCAAATTCATCAGGGATCCCCTTGTAATCAGAACACAACTTTTAAAAAGCATACAAGGAGTTTTACTATGACTTTGGCAGGGCATGGCCGGATGAACTAAGTCTCAAGCACCTCGGGCCCTCTTGTTATCAGAGAGAAAATTATGCCGTTTTAAAGTTTACATTACAGTACTTTTATGTAAAAAAATCTAATAAAAATACAATAAGTATTTAGTAGAAAAATATATAATCCTGGTGTACTGTGGATACCAATATCCCTGTGAGCCTCCCAGGCCCATGTAGCCCAGGGTTAATAACGTAATTTGTATATGAATAATATTGCATTGTATTGGATTACACCCTCTAAACTAATTTCACAGATCCCTTGGCCAAAACTAGTTTAATCTGTTTAGCTATGTTGCTAATATTTACTTAAAAAATGAATTATTTATTTATATTTGGCCTGACCATGGACCCCCTGCAGACCCCACTTTGAGACCCCCTGCTGTAGATAACTCATGAAATATAAAAATATCATGCTTATTCATGGAATGGGGTAGGAACTCCTACAGGAATTCCTAATATGAGCATGCCCTCACATCCCCAACCGCTAAAAAAAAGCATAATTATAAGTGAGGGTGAATCATCATAACTTTGCTTGCTACTCCATCTAGAGGTTACGAGCAAGAATGCATGTAATAATACATTTAAAAAATGGTGCTGACAAGTGATTGTAGTTATATTGTAACAGAATGTAAATTGTTGTTTTCAATCTTTCCACATTGTTACATTTGAGTGATTTAGCAGACACTTTTATCCAGAGCGACTTACATGCTTCTAAAAGACAGTTTTCTTCCATATTTGCCTCAGTTTTCTCAATTCTGAGTTGAAAGTCAGTCAGTGATTAATTGACAAGTACTGATGTTGAACTGCTAAACCCCTGCATCTGTGGTTGTATTCTATGACATTTGATGACAAATCCATATGTGTAACATGACTATGAAAATGACTCTCATTAGAGATGTTTTGTGGTTTCAATTAAGATTCCAAACACATTCAAATGCAACACAAAAAAGTTTACTGACTATAAAAATGTATAAGTTGGCGTGGTGGGGGGGGGGGGGGGGGGCAAAGCTCAAACGGATGTTCCCGACTCTCTGACTCTGGATCTTCAAGGGTGTTGAGTTGGGTCACCATTGACATCCACCCTGAAAGAAACACCATGACAGCACAGGGTAAACAAAATAGATTTTTTAGCATTTTAAGGAAGGGATATTCTCATTTTCACTCATGGCAAATAATGTGTGCCTTCCAATAATATCTCCAATTTCCTTAAAGTGTGCACTCATTCACTACTTCCCAGACATCTTAAAACGTTGGATTGGTGGAACCGTCGGCATTGTGACCCTCCCAGTCGCATAGAGATGGGATTCTTTATGTCCCATATCTGCAGAATGCCATTACGCAGGGTTTAGGTTGGAATTCGGTAACACTTTATTTGGATAGTCCCAAGTAGATGGTTTGTAGATGTTCAATAACTGTCAACATTTCAACTAACTACCGCTATCCACTAACCCTAAGCCATACCCTTATCCTAACCTAGCCCTAAAACGTAACCCTTACCCGAATTCTAAACGAACCCTAACCTTAGCAAGCAGTTGCTTATCAACAGATCGTTGGTTGAAAGTATGCCTGTCTGTAAATCATTTATTTGGAACTAACCAAATAAAGTGTGACCTGGAACTCTATTTCTGTTTAACAATAGTACATTTATTTTAGATACCGCTTTTCATTAAAGATAATCTCAAATACTATTTAAAAACAAAACAAATGTAGGATTCTGACATTAGCTGGTACGGGTACGGTCTTCCACAGCTGACGGTGTTGAGGCAGTTCTGAAAGGTAGTAGGAGCGGAGGGAGCTTCAATGGTACAGGGAGGGGAGAAGCGTCAGTCGGATAGACGGGCCCGGAGCTCTTCATCGGGCACCTTCGCCGTATCCTCCTCCTCATGTGGATAATCAACAACCGAAGGTGTGGCCATTACCAAAATGTTAATATGTCGTCCTCAAATACTTGTAATTGATTGTAGAATATCGAGTAAGCTAGGGTCGACACCCTCACACTGTTTATGCACTAAAAAGAGATCATGCTAAAACCACGTCCCGCGTTTTTCCTCACCTGGGAATTCGTTTATTCTTCCTAGCTCCCCAGTTCAGTGCTTCTTCATTCAGTTATTTTTCAGAAAACAATGAGTAAATGTTTTTTTTTTTTACCATGTTGCACAATCAACAGAATTCTGTTAAATATTTAGCCTACTTAAAAGGGAGCTCTTGGCTCTCCGTGTCTATATTCCCTCTTATATGATACTGTAGTGGTGTATTTAACCTGCCAGCTCTGCATAGGATGGTTAAAGAATGATACCACCCTGACATTTGCATGTGTGTAGCCTAGCGCCGGAAAAAATAAATACATGGGGGAGGAGACATGTTTTAAATGCAAACTTCTGTACCTTCTTAGGTGTTCTGGTAGAATTGACATTGAATGTTGTTAATGGCAAAATCTAGAACTCAGAAGTCTAGAACACACAAGACACATTGGTTTATCATACTTTATTTTGTAGGGGAACCACAGGTAGTTTAAAATGTTATACAGAGCTGTACATAGGCAAGCAGTATTCACAGAAATGATAGCCATGTCTTCTCCCAAAGTTTAAATACTTTTAATTCTCTATAATAATTTTTATAATGATACAATAAAAGCTTGTGTAACTGGTCCTGCAGCTTTTTCGATATGTTGATGTCTTTGTTGTTGTATTTGTTTACGTTGTTGTGGTTGTCATTTTTTTCTTTCCAAAAAAGGAAAATTAAAAGAGTTATGATATCCACAACATGTAACAGGCACTGACTGCCAGCCTGCGTATGATGGTGTGTGTATGTATGAGGACTCCCAATTTACTCACAAAAGAGAGACGGAAAGAGAGCGATTGACAGAAAGAGAGAGATGTGCCCCGTTTGAATACTTCAGAAATGCTTCCTTCCTTGAAGTAGTCACTGATCTGATTGGGTCGGTCAGACTAATAAGACGGTCACCTGGCTTTCACCTGTCCAATCACCAATGGATCTGTGATTACCTGAAAGAAACAAGGAAGGAAGGCTGCATCTCTTCAGTATGCGAACAGAGACAGATAAGCTCGATGTTGGAGAGTGGTCAGTATCAATTGGAGAACGGGCATCAGTTCATAGTAAGGTTTCTGGGGGGTTGGATGTTGGATTTCGGACCCCCTGGTTGCAACCCCCTCTGCCGCTGCCCTGATCTCCAATCCCTGACCTTTGACCTCCAGGGGGGGGGGGGGGGCACTTCCAGAGCTGGTTGCTGAGGGTCTGACCGGAGGGTGCGGCGGCCCAGCCTCCCATGGTGGAGGCAGGCTGACCGAAGGCCATGCCCCCCCCGGCACCATTCAGACTCATCCCTGACATCTGCTGGTTCATCTGGGGAAGACAGTAGGAGATGAATAGTAAGGTGTCAGGGTCAGGGAAACACAATATTGCCTAATACTAAATCAAACCCAAGCCCTGACCCCAATGCATTTATATATATCTGAGAAAATTTGATAGCTAATGTTACCATATTGCCATACCTAACTAAGTTAACTCCCAAAGACACTTGATATTGTATTCTTATAAAACCATCTTGTACTTCAAATGCAAAGTTTACTCCCAGGGGAAAATCCCCAATATGCCAAAGAACAAGACATCAAAAGAACTAACATACCTGTCCCATGTTCCAGTGGCCCTGCTGCCCAGGCTGGACGGCATACATCCCTTGCATGCCCTGAGCGGGCACCATACCCGCGGGCATCCCCCCCTGTGGTACCCCCATCATCCTCGGAGCCATGCCAACCATCCCGGCCGCGGGCGCTTGTCCCATGAAACCGTTGGGCATCGTCATGCCAACCATCATGCCTGTGTTGGGTCCCATCATGGCAGCTCCGTTCTGAGCCATCATGGCACCCATGACGGTGGTGGGGGGCATGCCTGTGCCCATGCCAGGGAAGGCCTGGTAGCCAGCAGGAACCTGCTGCTGGGGGATGCCTACTGGAAACTGCATCTGGGCGGGGTTCATGTATATACCAGCTGGAAGGGAGAAAGACAGGAGAAATACTGAGAACAGTTTGAGTTTTTCAAAATATAATTTTTTGTTAACCTTTATGACTGCTTGCCCTAGATATACTGAGAGAGTGGGAAAGTGACTGAACAACTTGGTTGGTGACTTGCTACTTTAGAAGTGTTTGGTATTTACCAGCATGTATTTATATAGCCCAGAGCCAGTTGGAGACCATTTCCAACCTCTGTGTTATTGGTTGGTGTGTGTGTGCATGCACTTGTGTCATGACTCTCCTGGTCAAGGATCCAAGGCCTCAGACCACAGGAGAGGAGAGGGGGGCTGGGCCGGTTATGACACCTCACATCAATCGTAAATCTGATGCAGCAGAGTACCCTCTCCTGCTCTTCAGTACCAACCAAAGGAATGCCTTTGTTCTCCAGAATATTTTTGCAGCCAAAACTATAACACCCAAAAAAGGAATATTGGAACAATATTTCTAAGATAAGAATGGTCAGTGGGGATCTAAAAAATAATAATGTCATATTGCTTTTCATTTCGTTATGTTTTTAAAAACTGTATGAACCAAATACTGTATCTTAGGAAGGAAATCCCCCTTCGGCTGTTAAGTTTCCATCCAATATGATGTTAATACAATATGAAGAACGATTAAACTATTTTTGTTAAGATATGAATGTGATTTTAGTGTTCTAACGAGATCATACTTTTCATGTCCGTTGCACATTAACTAAGCCACGCCCCGAATGAGGTCAGACGAACGTGTCAGTGTGATGGAACTGCCCTTTCCAACCAGAGTGCTTAAAAAGACTCGCTAAGAACTAACATATTCAGACCAGCAGACATAAGCGTGAGCTAAACATTACAAATGGCTGGAAACTCTGAAACTCAACACGAGTTGAAGAAGATAAACTCACTAGACCAAAACATTGACAGTCTGCAACTGTGCATGTAAAGGGATCTAGAACTTTGACTATCTACCCGAGAAAGGAAGGAGAGGATCCCATCTCAGACAATCATTGGTGCATCTGAAGATCAGTTCAGAAGAAGCACTCCACTCCAAGCCAGGACAACTAAGAAGGATATTGTGACCGCTGGTGGACATTCAGAGCCTTACACCCATCGAGCCATTCCCCATAGAAGGATTGATTGGTTTCAACAGAGAGACAATGAACAAAGACTAACTTACACGTAAATACATTGCATTTCTTACCCAAACGGGCAGCAGTTCGTGTACAAGGTATAGGATTAATGTGAGAACAGTCCTAGAATGTATCCACAATAAATGTCCCTTTCTCTATCCCTCTCTTTCCCCACCCCCTCTCCATTGTGTAACAAGCCATCATATCTTGTCAGTCCACTAGAGACTTTTGTCTCATGTAAATGTGTATTCTGTGTTATTATTTAGCTAGTTAGTAAATAAATAATTAAATACATTTGTGTAGAACTGAATAATCAGAAAAGGCCGGGGTTCTCACGGATGCGAGAAGTCTGCGATGTTCAGAATGAGACTGATATGAGGTAATGATTAATAAATGACAGTTATCGATATATCTTATATATTTCTTCTAGAGTTTAATTCGGGAGATGGTAACTCATTAAACAACTTCTTCCGTGGTGCCCCAAATTCCTAATTGTTACATGATTCATTTAATCGAGTAACAATTAAACATAGTTGATCTGATAAATAACATTCATCACATTAATCAAAGTGACATCACGATGTGTGCACATGCCCACACTTATGTATGACAAGGCTCTACAGTGCAACCATTTTACTCGCATATGCGCCTAAATATTTAGTTGTACGACCTGGGATTTTAATTTAGGAGCACAAGTGCTGATGATAATTGTTGAAATGATTACTTCACTGTACCGCAGCCCTGGAGTGCCATGGTGAATACACTGAGTGCAGATTCATGACCGTCATGCTTGCACCATTATTACAAAGAAAACGTCTTGTTACCTCAAATATTTGTCATTGTGCTCCTACGGGTGCTCCTACACGTGCTCCTTGTAAAAAAGGTCGGTGTAGAGCCCTGCATGAGTGTACATACTGTGCATGTGTAGGCTTGTGTCTGTATTTCTCCTTACCAGGCTGGGCCTGCTGGTGCTGGTGCATCTGAGGCATACTGGTGTTCCCATACAGGGACAGGATGGAGTCCTTGGAGAGGGGTTTCTTGGCCCCGGTGTCCTCCCCCTTAATGCCCCCTCCACCACCAGTCTCACTGAACAGGTCCAGGTCTCCCTGGGCACAGCCCGAGGATGGGGTTGCTGCTGGGGGTTGTGTTGGGGTGCTGGCTGGGGTACTGGAGCTAGCCTGGAAGAAGGAAGTAAAAACTGTAAGAACGACGTAAGAAAAGTCGCTAACCCTATTCCGTGTGTTGAGTCTCTTGCTCTTCAAACTACTCTCACGCTAGCATGCATTGGCCTGCATGGATGTGTGTGAGACGATGGGTAAACAGCAAATTACTCACTGCATTGCAAGCACAATGCTCTACCAACTGAGCCATCGTTCAGATGTAGATGTACAGGTAATATGTGTGCATGTAAATATAGAAGTTCAGTATGCGTCTTTATGTTTGTGGGGCTGGGTGTCCATAGGGACCAGGGAAGTGGTGAGGTCATCAGATTGTGTTACCTGAGAGAACTGAGCAGCAGCGTTAGATGAGGGGAGGGGGTTGGACACCATGGGGCCAAAGATATCCAAGTCGCTGCTTGCTGTGCTAGCAGCACTACCGTTGTTAGCAGGGGCAGGTGTTGGAGCATCTAGAGAGATGGGAGAGACAGAGAGAGCAACATAGAGGGGTTAAAACAGAGATGTGTAAAACAGGTTATACAGGGGAGGAAAAAATGTACATAAGATGAATGTGTGTATTGTTCAGGACTGAGCATTTCTGAATAACTGACTGGTTTTGTACATATTACATTTGAGTCATTTAGCAGATGCTCTTATCCAGAGCGACATACAGGAGCAATTAGGGTTAAGTGCCTTGCTCAAGGGCACATCAACAAATTTCACCTAGTTAGCTCTTAACTGCTAGGCTACCACCCAGGGTCGTATGCATCAAGGCAAAGCAGGGTCATATTCAATAGACACAAAACGAAAGCAAACGGGCTGAAACCAGGAAGGACTATCTGAACTTTTCCAATAAGAAACTCTCATTTTGGAAAACTGACTGGTTTAGTCTTACCAAGGCCAAGTAGGTTGACGGGAGGTTCTGCTGTCTTCACAGGACTGGCTTTGGGGGCTTGCCGGGTCTCTTCACTCTTCAGGGGTTGAGTCCAAGAGAAAAGGCATAATGATTGTGAAAAAAGAATAATGTAGTCTTGGAGTAATAATGAAGTTGATGTGTTAAACTTCTTCCAGACTAATGGCTAAATATGCAGGGCTTCGGTTGAGCATAGGTTTAGTTCATAATGAAAGCAAAGATCCTGAGGAGGTGTACTTCAGATAAGACATGTAAGGGATATTTCAAACCCTCAGCAGTCAAGCCCTCTTAGAGGTCAAAGGTTAGGTGCATCCTCAGCCTTGGGTTACTTGACCACATTCAATGCTTTGTCTAGGAACCAACATGCGGGAGCTCGATGCCCAGCATTCTAACCCTAAACCCAAAGATGGTATATTTTTAACCATGCCATCAATGTATCAACACGTCAAAGTAACTACACAGTGAGACGCACCACACCAAATCAGTTTGCTGGACATGGTGACCATAAACATTTGTAAATGGATGATTAGTTGTATTAAGTACTGGTATAAAATGCCAGACCTGTTAACTGTAATGTTTTTCATACAGTTTGCCATACTAGACTGTTAAAGGGCAACTCCACCACTTTTCAACCTCATTTTCATTACCTCCAGCACAATACCAGTGTCGACGTGTGAAAACCATGCATTTCTTCATTTTGTAGAAAAAAAATTAAGTAAAAAAGTTCTACCCGATGACATCATGAAAAGCGAAAACATTTAAAAAACAAACACTGGGAGATTGGTAACATGGGGAGCAAGAAAATACCCTCCCTCTGGCAAAAAAAAGAAATCACAGTCTTTCTTGATTTTAAATCCTACCCTGTAATGTTACAGGGAAGCAATTTGATCTTTTTAACTTTTTAACCACAGATCATAGAAACGCGCCGTTTTCACATATGTAGACAATGGTATGGTGCTGGAAAATGAATACGAGTTTGAAAAGCGGCAGAATTGCCCTTTAAGTCTGCTCCCAGTAAACCACTAAAACCTGACCGCTATAGCATGGAGTGTCATGATGAGTGGAACTGTTCTAAACTAAATAAACATATCATTCTGACTGCAAAGCTCAAAAGAGACAAACAGGGAATATGGGTTGGGTTGAGACAGATATCTTATATAAAGATTCTATAGATGTATCCATTCAAAACCACCGTACTTTGGCATTGTATGACAGCTTGGTTCCTCTATCAGTTTCCTTCTCTCTCTTGCTCTCCTTGTCTTTTGGCTGTAGAGGAATCATCATAAGAGGAAATTAGAAAGAAAAAAAAAATTAAGGAAGAGATAAAGGCCTAATCTCGTTTGAATAATGTTCCAAAATGGTTAGGCCATATGCACAATAAAACAGTACCCCAGCAGCAACATAACCACCTGTGGAAATACATGCTAGCAGATAACCAGTCAAACTACCTCTAACTTCCTTCATACCGGACCCAGAGATATACAAATGGTATCCAAGAGTTCATCTGACTTTAGGGAAGTACATAAAGGGCCTCATTGCCATAACCCCAAAGTATTCCTTTAACCTAACACATAACAAGCAACACTTTGGAGAGTCTACATACAAATAAGACAGTGTAACACATTCTAGTACTATCCGCAAACCAGTTTGAGTGTGGCGTCAGAGGTGAGATACATACGCTGTGTCCATTGGTCACATTTTTGCTGTAGAATTTCTTCTTCTCATACTTGTCCCTGATGAAGAACTCCACTGCTCTGGGGTCAGGGGTTAAGGGGGAAAAAATGTAGCAATATTATAAAGGGGCAAGTACATGTGTTATGGGAAGCTGCAGTGTGTGTGTTTGTGAGTGTGTGTGTGTGAGACTGTGTGTGTGTGTAGTTATAAGGATACTGGTCTGTCTGAGGCCTTCTGTAGTTGTCTGGAAGGTTGGCCTCATAAACCTGCCTGGACTTGGAGTTGCCCATATCTACTATGCTCTGTTAGAGAAGAGAGGGAGAGATGGAGAGAAAGAGGGTGGGAGAAAGAGAGAAAGAGGGTGGGAGAAAGAGAGAAAGAGGGGTGGAGGGTGGATAGTGAAACAGCAGGGGGGACATGATAAGTGTGGGTTAAAAAAAAGTCAACTTTGTATTCAGCCAGTAGGATATACAAGAAAGAGAGGTGTCTGTGTCAATAAATATAGGTGAATACATGACACTTCTAATTTATGAATATTGTAAATCATGGACATTGGCTAATTACCTGTATTTGTGCTGCTGTCCATTGGTCCAGATTGACAGATTTGACCCGTGATATGTGAACCCCAAGGTTCCTGTGGATGCCAGCACATCGGATACAGATAAACACTCCCAGGTTCCATGATGCCCATCTTGGACCTGGCAGGCAGAGACAGGGTCGTACTCATTAGTGCACCGGTTCAGTCTGTTCTCTTCTGTTAGGTGTCTAATGAACACGGCCCAGGTAAGTGAAGATTCAACTTATCAAAACATGTCTGTACCTGTGGTGCAGGTGTCACGATAGGACTTCAGATAGGCAGGCCTTCCCTGTGCATTCTTTTAGAGTGACATGTTTTGACATTTAGGGATAGTTTCCCAGTGGTGACTTTCATGGTGCAAGGGTGTCGAAACTTGCATTTATTTGTATGACTAAAGTTTGGATCATGGTTCAAGGTGTGGTGGGAGACAAAATGCTACCTAGCATAACTAAACTAGCCTAGTAGCTACCGGATAAATGCTAAAGAGGAAGGAAGGTGTCAGCAGACTAGCTGCTACTTACAGTTAGCATAGCTAGCTAACAACTCAGTCGGAGTCTGGCTGGACGAATAACTGAAATAGTTATATAACATCAAATGACACATCATTTAACGAAGTTCACATTGTGTTATATAGTTACCTTTCGCCTCACAATCGGCGCAGTATTTGTTGTCGTCCTCTCTCAGCATTTTGGACAGAATGGCCTGATGCTGCTCGTTGAGTTTCAGGGCCTTCTCTCTCTCTGATCGGGTCGTCATCTTTGTTGATGTTCAATTTGTTCTTTCAATTAAACTGTTTTCTACCTTGAATGTTCGTGAGTTTTTAAAACTTTATGATTTAAGACCATAATCAGACAAATGAACGCCTTCGAGAGAAGTGTAAAAACCGGAACCGAAATTTGCTCTCCGCCCACAAGAATGCACGAATTTGCAGGAGGCGGGTGGATATACCTAAACGGCTCTCGGGATTGGATGCTGGAGATGACGTAATCAGCTGACGCATGTCAGGGATTCCTGAAAAAAAATTTGTGTGCATTTTTCAACGTTTAATGTGTTGTCGGTACAGGTTATCGGTCCTTGAGAATTTCTGTAGGTATTTCCAAAAAATATTATACAATTTCTTATTTACTTGAGTTTAAATTGACTGCTGTGAATCATGTACTGATGTATCAAGATGTTTTCTGTTCTTCGGATTAGAACAAAGTGCTACAGTGAATGACGAATGTCTATTTTTTGTTATGATTTTTCATTTTATTAAGAACAAATCTGGCATACATTGATACATGGAAATATATACATAATAACAATTGAAGGTTTCACCATATCCAAAGTATGCAAATTGTGTTCCAGTAGCCAGAGAGCAACATACACAGATATTTAAAAAAACATTTAAAAAGATTAACCTATTGTGAAACATACAGGAAATAACACTATAAACCAGTGACCTATCAAGCCACTATCTCAATACATACTCATGATATTACCATACGCCTAGCCTGGTCCCAGATCTGTTTGTACTGTATAACCAACGCTTATGATCGATGGCATGACAATGAGACGGCAAGACAGCACAAACATCTGGGACCAGGCTGCTATACACGCTGACAAAACTAGAACCAAAATGTCTGACCAGTTACTGTTAATAAAAGGTTTCCAGGCGGATCTTGAAACAGTCCTCTGGGTGTCTCTGTGCAATGCCGTGGCGCAGCAGCATCTCTGTGTACGGGGGCCAGAACGTCTCGTCTATCGATACGTAGGGATCGTGAGGCGTCTCCAGAGTCGTGTTCATCAGCAGCTGCAAATTTCAACAATGGAAGATAAGGTTTAAGACAAGGGTTTAAGATTATTATTTATGTTGTTGTTCAATTGGAGCAAGAGGTGAGTAGGGATGTTTTTATGCCGTTTGTTGTACTGTGATCAAATTGATCTACATTACAAAGATGTGAGTGTAATGTAAGTGTAAAATATAGTCATAGGGTCATAAAAAGCTAGACTATAAAGCTGCTACTGGTTCAAGCATGCAGTAATAAAGTAATACAAAATTAAACCAGAGCACCGGGTTGAATAATAAAACACAAACAATGCATGCAAACAGAGACTTACCTCCAGGACTTCATTGAGTGAAATTAGATTCTCGTTCAGCTCTTGAGGAATGTTCTGAAAACGGAAACAAAAATGATAGCATCTAGGCTGGTCCCAGATCTGTTTGTGCTCTCTTGCCCAACAAAACATAAAAAGTTAGCTACACAGCACAAACAGATCTGAGACCAAGCTAGATGCAACCGTAAAAAACAACAACTGTGTGACCAGTGAGGAACCCCTCCATCAGAGCCACATAATACATCACTAAGACTACCACCTTTTTCTTCTTGTCAGCGGTGGTCTCCTGCGTAGGAAGTGGGAAGTGTTCCGCCAGTACGTCTGCCAGGGTCTCCATCAGTCTGTTCTGGTAATCCTTCATCTTCTGGATCTTCTTCTTGGTGTCCTGCAACACACTGAACAGCAGCAGCAATACTTCCATATTAAACTCAGGATAATTGTCAATGTGTTGGTTTGTGTGTCATCTTCTATTATTCAGGATCATATTCATAGGCAGGAAACTGAAGAAATCGCTCCAAAACATAGTGAAACGGGGAGGTACAATCTGAACTTGTTCAATAAAAAAAACATTTGTTTTTGTTAAGCCTTGTAAAAATGTAATTTACAGTGTGCCCTAACAAACGTGACCCAGTTGTTGTACCTTACCTGTGTTCAGATAACCTTTCGTTTTCCAGTCGCTGTTTGACCACATGTTCAGTGCCTGCCCTCAACACTTCCTTCTTTTCCTCCAACCACTTCTGTTCACTGAAACACAGATGTATACTGTCAAATCTACTGTCTCCATATCAACATTCAAATGGTTGGACATTTAGAATAACAATCACATTCAAAGAAAACCTTTTTAAAGTCTCTCTCAATGTGTCTCTCTTGGCTTGTGAGCAAGAGAGGACCAACTCCAGTTGTGAATTCAGCTTCTGTAACTGTGGAAGTAGGAAAGAAAAGTAAAAAAATTTTTTTTTGTTAAACATGAATATGGTTACTTTTCATAAGCATAAGGCTCTGTATACCTATAAAATAGCTGATATCTGAAATGTGTACAGAACCAGTCAAAAGTTTACACACCGACTCATTCAAGGGTTTTTCTTTATTTTGACTATTTCCTACATTGTAGAATAATAGTGAAGGCATCAAAACTATGAAATAGCACGTGGAATCATGTGGTAACCAAAAAAGTGTTAAACAAATCAAAATATATTTAAATATTTGAGATTCTTCAAAGTAGCCACCCTTTGCCTTGATGACAGCTTTGCACACTTTTGGCATTCTCTCAAAAAGCTTCATGAGGTAGTCACCTGGAATGCATTTCAATTAACAGGTGTGACTTGTTAAAAAGTTAATTTGTGGAATTTCTTTCCTTCTTAATGCGTTTGAAGAACATGGCTGAGGTTTTACATTATCCCAACCAATTGTGCTATTTTGTTAGTTTTTTTGCGTTTTGTGTAACTTATTTTTTTAAACTTACTTTGTACATAATGTTGCTGCTACCGTCTCCTATGACCGAAAATAACTTCTGGACATCAGAACAGCGATTACTCACCGCGGACTGGAAGAAACTTTTTCCTTTAACGAGTCCGACGAGAAGCATATTCTGCTTCACTGGAACAGGCCCAGATCTCTGTAATTTACTTGAAGAAAAGACACAGGAAAAGGGGCCGCAGATCAGGCAGCCTTCTGTGAATCCGTAGGTGAGCGAGTAAACTCCCACTGCCATCCGTTCTTTTTGCTAACGTGCAATCATTGGAAAAATAAAATTGATGACCTATGATTAAGATTATCCTACCAACGGGACATTAAAAACTGTAATATCTTATATTTCACCGAGACGTGGCTGAACGATGATACCGATAATATAGAGCTGGCGGGATTTTCCATGAACCGGCAGAACAGAGAAGCTACGTCTGGTAAGACGAGGGGTGGGGGTGTGTCTATTTGTCAATTACAGCTGGTGCGCGAAGTCTAATATTAAAGAAGTCTCGAGGTATTGCTCGCCTGAGGTAGAGTACCTTATGATAAGCTGTAGACCACTCTATCAACCAAGAGAGTTCTCATCTATATTATTCGTAGCCGTCTATTTACCACCACATAACGAAGCTGGCACTAAGACCGCTCTCAACCAACTATAAAGGCCATAAGCAAAGAAGAAAATGCTCACCCAGAAGCGGCGCTCCTAGTGGCCAGGGACTTTAATGCAGGCAAACTTAAATCAGTTTCACCAAATTTTTACCAGCATGTCACATGTGCAACCAGAAAAAAAAAAAATCCTAGACCACCTTTACTCCACACACGCAGATGCATACAAAGCTCTCCCCACCCTCCATTTGGCAAATCTGACCATAATTATATCCTCCTGATTCCTGCTTACAAGCAAAAACTAAAGTAGGAAGTACCAGTGACTCGCTCAATACGGAAGTGGTCAGATGACGCAGATGCAACACTACAGGACTGTTTTGCTAGCACAGACTGGAATATGTTCCGGGATTCATCCAATGGCATTGAGGAGTACACCACCTCAGTCACTGGCTTCATCAATAAGTGCATTGACGATATCGTCCCCACAGTGACCGTACGCACTAGAGGTCGACCGATTAATCGGAAAGGCTGATTAATTAGGGCCGATTTCAAGTTTTCATTACAATCGGAAATCGGTATTTTTGGACACCGATTTGGCCGATTTAAATGTTTTTTTGTTTTTTTTTCACCTTTATTTAATCTTTATTTAACTAGGCAAGTCAGTTAAGAACACATTCTTATTTTCAATGATGGCCTAGGAACGGTGGGTTAACTGCCTCGTTCAGGGGCAGAACGAAAGATTTTTACCTTGTCAGCTCGGGGGATTCAATCTTGCAACCTTACAGTTAACTAGTCTAACGCTCTAACCACCCGATTACATTGCACTCCACGAGGAGCCTGCCTGTTACACAAATGCAGTAGAAGCCAAGGTAAGTTGCTAGCTAGCATTAAACTTATCTTATAAAAAACAATCAATCAATCATAATCACTAGTTAACTACACATGGTTGATGATATTACTAGTTTATCTAGCGTGTCCTGCGTTGCATATAATCGATGCGGTGCGTATCGTTGCTCCAATGTGTACCTAACCATAAACATCAAAGCCTTTCTTAAAATCAATACACAGAAGTATATATTTTTTAAACCTGCATATTTAGCTAAAAGAAATCCAGGTTAGCAGGCAATATTAATCAGGTGAAATTGTGTCACTTCTCTTGCGTTCATTGCACGCAGAGTCAGTGTATATGCAACAGTTTGGGCCGCCTAATTTGCCAGAATTTTACGTAATTATGACATAACATTGAAGGTTGTGCAATGTAACAGGAATATTTAGACTTATGAATGCCACCCGTTAGATAAAATACGGAACGGTTCCGTATTTCACTGAAAGAATAAACGTCTTGTTTTCGAGATGACAGTTTCCGGATTCGACCATATTAATGACCTAAGGCTCGTATTTCTGTGTGTTATTATGTTATAACTAAGTCTATGATTTGATAGAGCAGTCTGACTGAGCGGTGGTAGGCAGCAGCAGGCTCGTAAGCATTCATTCAAACAGCACTTTCCTGCGTTTTGCCAGAAACTCTTCGCTGTGCTTCAAGCCTATCAACTCCCGAGATTAGGCTGGTGTAACCGATGTGAAATGGCTAGCTAGTTAGCGGGGTGCGCGCTAATAGCGTTTCAAACGTCACTCGCTCTGAGACTTGGAGTAGTCATTTCCCTTGCTCTGCATGGGTAACGCTGCTTCGAGGGTGGCTGTTGTCGTTGTGTTCCTGGTTCGAGCCCAGGTAGGAGCGAGGAGAGGGATGGAAGCTATACTGTTACACTGGCAATACTAAAGTGCCTAGAAGAACATCCAATAGTCAAAGGTTAATGAAATACAAATGGTATAGAGAGAAATAGTCCTATAATAACTACAACCTAAAACTTCTTACCTGGGACTATTGAAGACTCATGTTAAAAGGAACCACCAGCTTTCATATGTTCTCATGTTCTGAGCAAGGAACTTAAACGTTAGCGTTCTTACAGGTGTAACGGATGTGAAATGGCTAGCTAGTTAGCGGTGGTGCGCGCTAATAGCGTTTCAATCGGTTACGTCACTCGCTTTGAGACCTTGAAGTAGTGGTTCCCCTTGCTCCGCAAGGGCCGCGGCTTTTGTGGAGCGATGGGTAACGACGCTTCGTGGGTGACTGTTGTTAATGTGTGCAGAGGGTCCCTGGTTCGCGCCCGGGGCGAGGGGACGGACGTAAAGTTAAACTGTTACACATGGCACATTTTCGCACTTTTACTTTCTTCTCCAACACTTTGTTTTTGCATTATTTAAACCAAATTGAACATGTTTCATTATTTATTTGAGGCTAAATTGATTTTGATGTATTATATTAAAGTTAAAATAAGTGTTCATTCAGTATTGTTGTAATTGTCATTATTACAAAAAACTTTTTTTATTTTATTTTATTTAATTTAAATTGGCCGATTAAATCGGGTATCGGCTTTTTTTGGTCCTCCAATAATCTGTATCGGCGTTGAAAAATCATAATCGGTCGACCTCTAGTACGCACATATCACAACCAGAAGCCATGGATTACAGGCAACATCCGCATCGAGCTAAAGGCTAGAGCTGGCGCTTTCAAGGAGCGGGAGACTATCCGGACGCTTATAAGAAATCTCGCTATGCCCTCCGACAAACCATCAAACAAGCAAAGCGTCAATACAGGATTAGGATTAAAAACTACTACACCGGATCTGATGCCCGTCGGATGTGGCAGGCCTTGAAAACTATTACGGACTACAAAAGGGAAACCCAGACGCGAGCTGCCCAGTGACGCGAGCCTACCAGACGAGCTAAATGCCTTTATGCTCACTTTGAGGCAAGCAACACTGAAGCATGCACAAGAGCACCAGCTGGACTGGATCTCGGTAGCCGATGTGAACAAAACCTTTAAAAACAGGTCAACATTCACAAAGCCGCTGGGCCAGACGGATTACCAGGACGTGAGTGCTACGGGTCGGTAGTCATTTAGGCAGGTTACCTTAGTGTCCTTGGGCACAGGCACTATGGTGGTCTACTTAAAACATGTTGGTACTACAGACACGGACAAGGAGAGGTTGAAAATGTCAGTGAAGACACTTGGCAGTTGGTCAGCACATGCTCGGAGTACACATCCTGGTAATCCGCCTTGTGAATGTTGACCTGTTTAAAGGTCTTACTCACATCGGCTGCGGAGAATGATCACACAGTCGCCTGGAACAGCTGATGCTCTCATGCATGTTTCAGTGTTAATTGCCTCTAAGCAAGCATAGAAGTTATTTAGCTCGTCTGGTAGGCTCATGTCACTGGGCAGCTCTTGGCTGCGCTTCCCTTTTGTAGTCTAATAGTTTGCAAGCCTTGCCACATCCGACGGGCGTCGAAGCCGGTGTAGTACAATTCGATCTTAGTCCTGTATTGATGCTTTGCCTGTTTGATGGTTTGTCGGAGGGCACAGCGGGATTTCTTATAAGCTTCCAAGTTAGAGTCCCACTTCTTTAAAGCAGCAACTCTACCCTTTAGCTCAGTGCGAATGTTGCCTGTAATCCATGGCTTCTGGTTGGGGTATGTACGTACAGTCACTGTGGGGACGACATCCTCAATGCACTTATTGATAAAGCCATTGACTGATGTGGTGTAGTCCTCAATACCATCGGAAGAATCCCGGAACATATTCCAGTCTGTGCTAGCAAAACAGAAGACCTGGCCTCCACAATCACCCAACCTCATTCCAATTGAGATGGTTTGGGATGAGTTGGACGGCAGAGTGAAGGACAAGCAGCCAACAAGTGCTCAGCATATTTGGGAACTCCTTCAAGACTGTTGGAAAAGCATTCCAGGTGACTACCCCATGAAGCTTGTTGAGAAAATGGCAAGAGTGTGCAATGCTGTCATCAAGGCAAAGGGTGGCTACTTTGAAGAATCTCATAACATTTTCTATTTGTTTAACACTTTATTTCATAGTTTTTTTAATTCACATTCTACAATGTAGAAAATATTAAAAATTAAGAAAAACCCTTGAATGAGTAGGTGTCCAAATTTTTGACTGGTACTGTATATTAAAAGGTAACTACATCGAAATAGATATATTTTTTTACATTTTCCAACAGTAACTACTACTGTTGAAGGCAACATTTAGATGTGAATTTACCTCCTCTGCTCCAACGACGAGTAACACCTCAGGATTTGTGGACAACACTATGATAGAAAGTAAACCACATTCTGATGGTACATATCATGCTTATGTCTTAGTCATACAGTATAAGTACAATCAATTAGTTATAAAGGAATGATATTCAGAGTAGAAACCAGACACTCACGTTCTGGCTGTCTTGTCTGCCACTGCTTCAGCTCAGCTGCTACAGCTGTCAATCTATTCACAGACTGTTGGACAAATAACAGATATGCAGCAGATAAGGCAAGATAATGTAAAAAGTACACGCATCACACATACTAATGCTTTCATTCAGCTATAGTGAAATAGGGCCATCTCTGACCTGTTCTTGTGGGTATTCATCCGAGTCTGGCTCTGCGAGAATGATCTCGTTCTGAAGCTGAAAAACAGAATATTACATTTTAATATTAACACAATAACATCACATCATCCAAAGTCATTGTAAACAGATCAGTACCATCTCTAGCTGGGCAAACTGCTCTTCACACTCGTTAAACAGTTCTGCCTGTGCAGCTTCCGAGCACTCTGTGTAGAAAGGAATGGCAGGTGGTGCTGGAGTATCCTGGACCTCTGACTCTGTGTCCAGTGGCTGTCCCTGTGACAAAAATGTCAGAATTATTAGGACATGCATGTTGAATGGATAACTTACTGTAATTTCAGTAAAGCTTACAAAGGCTCATATTTGGCTACCTTACTTACATTCTCCTGTTGCAACGTTTCCTCGTTAGAACTCTGAAAACAAGAAATTCACAATATTGTTGTCAACAAGTGGGTAACTACCGAGCTCTGGTCCACGCCCATGCATTGGATCTGCACCCTATAGCGTGGACCAGTGAGTCTGGCGAAACATTTTCAAAAGTCGTTTGAATCATGTTTTGGGGAAAAAATACACCAGGCACATACAAAGAAATGCTCGTCAGCACTCTACCAACATCTTTACTTTGGTGAGTTACGAAAATACCTTGAAGTCATACTAGCAAATCAGATTAAGTTAGCTAGATTAGTAAATTAGCCAGTTTTTTCATAAATTCTAGTGAAATGTCAGACAAAGTATTTTTTTTTTTTTACATAAAAGCAGGAAGTAACGTTACTCTTGGAAGAAACATTACAGCACCTGGGTAGCTACCAAAACCTCAAAAACAAGCAAACGAACGTTAGCTAGTTAGCAAACGTTAGCAGTGATGAAAAAGATTAGCATATCCGACTGAAAACAAGTTAACGTTATATCATTAACGTTACAAATAGGAGAACATTCATCAATTGCAAATCGACTGTTTATCACTTTGTCAAACAACGTGTCCACCTACCATATTTGAAATAGTTAGCTGGCTTATTTTCTTAAAACGTATAATATTTCACTATATCCTACAGCCACAGATCTATGAGATACAGCTGTCAACTTCACCTCTAGCTAGTTCCTTTTCAAAATACCGCCAGTATTGATGACTAGGTCTGAGCGGAAGTACTTCGTTTGAGAGCGTTAGGTCTGCGTACTGATACGCATATCACTGAGAATGGCGCAATCGTGTGCAACTGCATCCCGCATTCGAGGCCCCATTAGTAATTGCATGAACGCAGTTGCACCCTTCTCAAATTAGGGCTCGTGGGGAATTTAAACATTGAGCGATGCCTGACAACCAGCACTGTTTTACAGACTGCGTGCCGCCTCCAAGACCAGAGGAAATCGCAGCAGGGCTGCTTTGCAAGCTAGTCTTAGCCATCCTCTACATCTACATCACCCGGTGTCAAGGGAGGCCAAGAAGATCTTTAGGGGCCTCAGCCACCCGAGACTCGGCATGTTCACTCATGTCCCCATAAAAATAAATGTTGGAAGACTGGACGAGGTGACTGGCTTCTACCCCTGAAGTAGTTCTACGGCATGTAGGGATTCCTGTAAAAAAAGTGAGCGTATTCAACAGCTCTGCAACTGGTAAACAATGCACTATCAAACAGTTCCTCACATGCAGCTCATCTAATGTCTTAAACCTTATCTCTTGTCCATGTAATATGTGGGCAAAACCAGTAGACTGATAAGAACGTTTATTATAGTACTCAAGAGTGCTGTAAGGAGAAATGACCCCAAATCCCCTATTGCACGTCATTTCTCTGAGGCCGGTGTTGTGCCGAAAATGGTTGTGGTTCGCCCAGGGCGCCATACAAGCTAGAACCTCCACATACACTTGAATCAAATAGCCAAACCGAAAACTGCAGACAAAAATGCTTTCTGCTACTAAGATCAGTGAAATGTAGGCTAAACTGACAATGGAGTGAAGAGCAGAAATCTCTACAAGCAAGTCGCAGCAATGAAGAACGCGAAGGGGGGGGGGAGATTTTCGGCACAACACCTGTCACCCGGTCTCTTCCATGTCCTCCTGTGCTATACAGCAGATAAAACGTTCACGTAGGGGCGGTTAGTCTTCTCCAGACAGAATGCAGGTGGATAGTATATTTAAAAACTCCACCCATCAGACATGAATTGAAAATTGTTATTGAAGTGTTTTCTGCAAATGGTATATTGCCTGTTTTTTCTGTGTACTCATCTAGTGGTATTTCTAGCTCCCTACTTTTACAATCCTGTGTTATTTATTCTGAGGAAATGTTCACATGATATATGTAAAAGCAATCATTTATAAATCCTAGAGGAAAACCTGGTTCAGTCTATTTTCCAACAGATACTGGGAGACAAATTCACCTTTCAGCAGGACACTAACCTAAAACACAAGGCCAAATATACACTGGAGTTGCTTACCAAGATGACATTGAATGTTCCTGAGTGGCCTAGTTACAGTTTTGTCTTAAATCTGCTTGAAAATCTATGGCAAGACTTGAAAATGTCTGTCCAGCAATGATCAACAACCAACTTGACAGAGCTTGATACATTTATTAAAGAATAATGGGCAAATATTGTACAATCCAGGTGTGCAAAGCTCTTAGAGTTACCCAGAAAGACTTACAGCTGTAATCGCTGCCAATGGTGATTCTAACATGTTTTGACTCAGGGGTTTGAATACTTATCTAATCAAGATATATATATATATTAGATATAATATATATATATATATATTTTTTTTCATGAATAAAAAATCAATAATTTTTCTTCCACATTGACAGAGTATTTTGTGTAGATTGTTGACAAAAAATGACAATAACATCCATTTTAATCCCACTTTGTAACACAACAAAATGTGGAAAAAGTCAAGGGGTGTAAAAACGTTCTGAAGGCACTGCATGTGAGAATGTTGTTTATTGTGCCTTTTGGCGAACTCCAAGCGGGCTGTCATGTGCCTTTTACTGAGGGGTGGCTTCTGTCTGGCAACCCTACCATAAAGGCCTAATTGGTGGAGTGATGCAGAGAGGATTGTCCTTCTGGAAGGTTCTCCCATCTCCACAGAGGAACTCTGGAGCTCTGTCAGAGTGACCATTGGGTTCCTGACCAAGGCCGTTCTGCCCCAATTGCTCAGTTTGGCTGGGCAGCCAGCTCTTGGAAGCATCTTGGTGGTTCCAAACTTCTTCCGTTTAAGAATGATGGAGGCCACCGTGTTCTTGGGGACCTTCAATGCTGCAGAAATGTTTTGGTACCCTTCCCCAGATCTGTGCCTCGACACAATCTTGTCTCAGAGCTCTACAGACAATTCCTTCGACCTCAAGGATTGGTTTTTGCTCTGACATGCACTGTCAACTGTGGGACCTTATATAGACAGGTGGGTGCCTTTCCAAATCATGTCCAATCAATTGATTTTACCACAGGTGGACTCCAGTCAAGTTGTAGAAACATCTCAAGGATGATCAATGGAAACAGGATGCACCTGAGCTCAATTTTGAGTCTCATAGCAAGGGGTCTGAAGATAAGTGAGGTATTTATAATTTATTTTACATTTGCAAATATAAAAAAAAAAATGTGTTTTCACTTTGTTATTATGGGGTATTGTGTGTAGATTGATCAGGGGGGAAATGAATTTAATCCATTTTAGAATAAGGCTGTAACGTAACAAAATGTGGAAAAAAGTGAATGGGTCTGAATACTTTCCAAATGCACTGTTTGTGCACATTGCCCAGGTGAGGAAAAGCACGGGGCACGCATCTAGGTGCCGCTTTTACGCATGCTTGCAGTAATGCTTAAACATTCAATATTGGATAATCAATTTAAAATGAATCAATGATGAGGTATTCTTTGCATATTGTTTATGGCCAGAGTGTGTGGTAAACAGAATCTCATTTCCATTCCAATTCCAAACACTGCATAATGCCATTCTGTGTGAAGAATAACATCTCAATGCGACCGAGATTGTCACAATGCTGACGCATCACATGGAACTCCAGAACCCAAGAGATAAGTTCAGAAATTTCAAGAATTCAACAGTTCTTGATTGACAAACAATGAGAGAGACAGCATTATGGCAAGCTTTTCATTCATCCTCCCTGAGGACAGACATTGTTCCATTAAGGACAACAAAGTCAATTCAGGTAGGAACAATTCAATGAATTTACATCTTGAAACTTCAATATTAATTGAAGGTTGAATTATTAGTTGAAAGGAAATATATAATAAAATGTAGGTTAAGATGACTTGGGGCATTTGTTGTTAGTTACCAAGCAATGTAAACATGCAACATTTAAGTTATAAACTTATGCTATGTCCAATTATCTCTCCTTTGTACCAAAGTGTGCATTTGTTCACTTCACTGATTTCAAAGGAAATTACTGGTATAATAAATATAGTTAGACTCCCACTAGCCCATGACTCTACCAATCCAATGTTTTAGATTTGTGGGAAGTAGTGAACAAGTACACAATTCAGGAGAAATTAGATATTATTGGGACACACTTGTACTTTACCTTTAGTGAAAAGGAGAATATTCCTTGTTTATAATACGAAAAAATCTGTTATGTTTACCCTGTGTTACCATATTGTTTCTTTCAGGGTGGATCTCATTGGTGACCCAACTCAACGCCCTTGACCTTGACGGTCCAGATTCAGAGAGTCAGAACATCCGTCAGAGCGTTGCAGAGGTACTTGGTGACAAGTACCACTACGTGAATGCCATCGACAGCTCTCTGTTCTGGACTGTTAGGTACACCCCCTACATTCCCCCAGCTCTGAAAGGAAGAAGCTTCCCCTCTGTAGAGAGCTTCTTCCTGGATGAGTGGGATTCACTGACACTCCTGCAGACTCCTCAGGTTCTGTCCACCAGTGTTTCCATCAAGGAAGACAACCTGATCCAGTCTGCTGTAGGTGTAGTGTCTCTGGTTCTGTCCACCAGTGTTGCAATCTTGGAGAATGACCTGATCCAGTCTGCTGCAGGCCTAGTGTCTCAGGTTCTGTCCACCAGTGTTGCCATCGTGGAGAATGACCTGATCCAGTCTGCTGCAGGCTTAGTGTCTCAGGTTCTGTCCACCAGTGTTTCCATCGAGGAAGACAATCTGATCCAGTCTGCTGCAGGCCTAGTGTCTCAGGATCTGTCCACTAATGTTGCCATCATGGAGAATGACTTGATTCAGTCTGCTGCAGGCCTAGTGTCTCAGGAGCTGTCTACCAAAGTTGACATAGTGGAGAAAGACCTCATCCAGTCTGCTACAAACCTAATGTCTCAGGATGGTGACTCCACCCCAAGAGCCTCCAACCAACCTGAGGTCCTTGTGGCTGATGTCTCAACCAAGAGAAGTAGTCTAACTATCACTATTTCTATGGTTTCAACCAATAGTTGCCTTGTTGCTTTACATGAAGTTGATGCTAGTGCTACAAGCCTGGAGCAATCTGCTGAGAAAATGTCTACTTCTACTACTGATGTCAACGACATCTCAACTGCTGCTGCCAAGAAGAAGAAGAGGTGTGGATTATTCTCATCTCTCTGGAGAGCTCTCAGGGGGAAGAACAAGAAGCCTGTAAGTAAAAACTCATATACTCTTAGTCTCTTTTGTACTTAATATAATCATTTATCAACTATTTTGACACTAATATCCAGTGTTAATGGCTGTCTGTGAAATAGGTTTTCTATATTTTCTACCCTTTGTTTTTTTTCAGGCTAAAGTGGCTTCCAAGAAAGAGGACGGAATCAACAAGGATGCGAGCAGCCTCACCTGCCACCACAACACGACACAGGGAGATCACTGATGCAGGCACCCACAATGGTGTTCCTATGTTTTATCCCACTTTGTCTTCATCCCCAATCCCTTTCCCCCACCCCACCCGTTTTATCTTCAGTACACTTTTTGTCATTGCATTTGATTGTGTTTGTCTTTCATTGGTATCAATGTCATTGAAAAGGGAAGGGGCTTCGTAGTTCAACTACTTGTCAATAAATCACTGGTTGACCTTCAAACTCCGAATTGAGACAACCGAGGCAAAGACGTCAGCAGGAGGGCAACTGTGACCTTCAGAAATGTGCAATTATGTGAAAAGTTTGTAACCATGTAACAACGCTATTGCGATCAGTTATATCCACATTTTCCGGAGAATAACAGGCATTCTCGCTCGGGGCCTCAAGATGGAGTAGTAAGCACAATTATAATGGTTCCCCTCATAATGATGCTTTTATCAGCTGTTGGATATGGGGATATTCCCATATTAGGAATTCCTGTGGGAGATTTATACCGCGAATAAGTATGATAATTGGACATGGATTGTCTATGGCTACTGAGTATTTCCATCATATGATTCTGTTACGATGAGGTTTACAATGCAGTTGTCTCCTTAGACATTACTGACTCATGGTATTGAAATCTATTACATCACGTTGATGCATCATGAAAACACCCATGTGTGTGTAGGAATTTAAGCACAGGCATAAAGTTTGTTCTTTGTGAGCTATTGTCAGATTAAGATATATAACAGATGATATGACATGGCTATAGTTTAGGTTTTCCCTAATTTTTTAAACCACCACCAACAAATACCAACCCTGTTCTCAATTAAATTCACTATTCCATTCAATTTCTGAGGGCTCTTCTACAAAACAATGTTATGAGAATGAAACCTGAAACCAATAGCCATCTCCATTATTTAGGTTACAGCAAGAGGCTAAAAATATCCAGTTCAGACTGGTAGTAGTCACGACCTAAATTATGACAGAATTCTGCACCACTGGTAGTTGACGTCAATACAGTACAGTCACTTCCTCGGTGACGTAATCGAACGGACTCGGTCGGTAGCATTGCCATCTGGTGGATGGACTCCGACTCGAGCCCCGTAACATTACGTCATTGGAAAGGAACCGATGCCAGTGTTTGGGTCTGGGTTTCAATACAAACGGATGAATAGCCGACCATTAGAACTGATACTCGACAGCAACAACTTGAGCTACAATTAATACGCATTTAGGCTACAGTAAACTCTTAAATAACTACTCAATATGCTTCAGGCGTTTTCTGGAGACTTTTGGGGAATGTTGTGACTAAGAATGTTTCAAATTAATTGAGTGCGCTTCATTGGTAATGAGAAAATAGTTCAATAGTCAGCAAAACAGCGTAGGGGTTTTGACTTCAGTTCATTGACGTTTATGTCAATTCTACTGTATAGACTAGCCAGTATCATGGTCGTCGTGCATTTTTTGTTTAATATATTTCAAAAAGACAAGGGCTCGACAATGAAGTTAATGGATAGATAGCAAAAACTAGCATTAGCTGATTTAAAACGGTTGCAATTATGATACTTATGAGTTGTGCGTAAATGTCTCTGTCCGTGGTGCTGAAATGTTTTTTCTTTATCGTGACTGAGAAACGCATTGCAGGATGTCCATTGTACTGATCCTATTTTATTGACAATCAAATATGTTATTCGATTCTACTGATACACACTGTATGTTCATCCAGCTATATGTTATGTTGAATATTGTTTGAAATATAGCTGGTAAGAGTGATTGTCATTTGCAGCTCTGACGCAACTTTCAGGAATCAAACTGAACGTTGATAAAGTCTAAGACGTTGAACTCTCAGACAGAACCCAGTTTAGCGTTTCCTGTGGATCAATATTTTACAGAAGCCTTAACGGTCAATTAATGTTGGCGCTATAACGACGGGAACGCGCACTATTTTTGGTTCATATTTGCAGGTGTGTGTGTGTGGTGCCAGCCAGGGTGGCGTGACTCCTGAAATAAGTGAGTTTGGAAAAAGTGTTGTTTTTGCATGTGGCGAGAGAGAGAGACCCATTCTCAAATTCGTAAAAGCGCGTGCACAATCATAAGGAAGATGCGAGCTCTAGGGGGCTACATTCCCATTGACTGTTCCATCTCCCTGTCAGTGGCAGCAACATTAGCAGTGCCGAGGCGGTGGCAGCACTGAGAGAGAGAGAGAGAGGGGGGAACGCAACACACAGACTCCACCTAACTTTACCACGGTCCAACATCACCGAGCCCGTGTCCGGTGGCGCGAGGGCATCACAGCTCAAAGCCAGTCCACCCAGAGGGTTCCTCGGCTTGCTTGTGTCATCTCTTGGCGTGGAGATGGGCTTCCCGTAAAACCGGCGGTGGTGGAGGGGAGAGGCGGGCCGGCGGGGGGTGGGGGGGAGAAGCGAGAGACTAGAGAGTGAGGAGGTGGAGAGAAAAAAAGCCGAGGAGGACGAGAAACAAAAGCACAACCGTGGGTGCCTGCAACAACCATGAGCAGCGGCGGCTTGCCCTATTCACCAGAGCTGCTGCTCTACCCGTGGACTATGTCGTGAGGTGTGGCTCGCAACGCTAAGCAGCAGGGATTCTGTCAGTCGAAACGACAGTAGCAAGCCAAGGAGGGGTGCTGCTGGTGGAAAAGATGTCGACCGCCTCGGTGGGGCCCCAGGGCGGCCCTCGCCCACCCACCGCGCCGCCGACCGTTCCCGAACTGCCGGACCTCAGCCATCTCACGGAGGAGGAGAGGAAAATAATCATGGCCGTGATGGATCGGCAGAAGGAGGAAGAGGAGAAAGAGGAAGCCGTGTTAAAGTAAGGGCTACATTTCCTTTCCCTGAACGGTGGTCGGTGGAACCCCGAACGCACCACTCGCAAACGCAACACCCCCATTCACGAGCGAGGTGTCTGTTTCCAGAAGGCAGACGCACGAGCGGCCATCCGCCACCTATTAGTTCCAGTATGTTACCAATATGCCCGTCGTTTACCATTGTAGTCACATTTCACACCCATTCAACCACCACAACCCGTTGCATCCCCTATTGTTCCCTAATACTGGGCTATAATTTCCGTATAGCCTACAGATGTTATAGCCCACGCTCACGGTGTTCCCTTGCTTGCCACTATATGAATAATTCACACCAGGTTGGATACTGGGGTTCGTTTTGGGATTCGGCTATTCATGAGGGGGGGGGGGGGGGGGGGGGGGGATCACAGTTTATAGGCCTGTCAATGCTTTAGCTTTGCTCAAATCCAATATAGGCTATGCGCTCTTCTCCAAAGCCCCCATAAGGAACGTCAGGTGTAGCCTAGCCTATATGATTGAAATTCATCCTAGTGTGGACATAGCCTACAAGGTGAATAGCTAATCAAGGTGTCCTCGCCGTGAAAGTCGATGGTGATGGAGGTGGTCATTGATAAGGACGGGGAAATCGGGTCAAACGAGATACAGGTGTAGCCTCGCGCGGGTGGCGGAGGAGGGGAGACGGGGTGTACCAGTGGGGGAGCACTGGATGAATCATACCACAGGACTGCGTGCCCCCTCCCTCCCTGAATCTTTCCATCTCTTCCTCCTCTCCCAAAGTATTTTTTTGTTTTGTTGCTTTGACACCGCCGCGTACACAACCGACATCACCACCTTACCGAAGCAGCTTGATGGCTGGCAAGGCTTGGTAGCTGTCCTTAACACAACATCAACGGTGTGCAAGATATCGAACTGTTGCTGTTTATGACACCTGTTGCTGTTTATGACACCGTCGTAGTCCAACAAGATGATGGTGACATTAAAACTCTATTGATGCTTCATTGCGAGCCTGGCACAAACCATTCGTATTTTATGCTCGACAATCGTGTTACACCGGTGTCGTGCCATTTTCCCCTCCCCTCGGCGATGAGTGAGAGTGGGTGCGGTTGCACTGGTTGGACATCTCACCATGTGATGTAAGGCCGGGCTTTCGAGCTAAGCATGATAGGGGGAATTGAAGCTCGACCAGTTATAGCCAATGTCTGGTTTTAAAACGCCTCAAACCAGTCTAAATTCAACTGATATCGAATGAATCAGTTATTGGGCCTATTTTATTCGGAAACCGTGTATGCAGCGTGTAGGTGCCGTGCGCCTCTCGTGTTCAGCTCTAGTCCACTGTTGGCCTAAACATCTATTCTGTGCTCCTTCCCCCGTGAACAGATGCATAGGTTATTCTTTGGTTTTCCCACCGGTCGGTTCCCAACACAATGCAATGAGGTGAATGAAAGTCGCTTATATAATTTTGCATCAGACCATCTTAACGAGATCGTATGGTAGTAGGGAACATCCATAGTGCACTACGTGACTCATGCTGTGTTACAAATATTCACTTTGCTCATCCTCGCCGAAGGCTCCATCGAGTCGAATTTCCAACAGCAATACACTATGTAAGATATCTAGCCTGTTCAAAGTGCTTTTTGACATCCTTGTTTGCTGCAATTGCATTGCACTGTTTCATTTCCTGGTTGAAGTCTGGGGGAGCCAGGGTTGGAGCTATCTCGTGCCTCAGGAGAGAAAGTGATGTATTTCATGTTCCATGAGGCTTGAGCCATCCACAGCTTCTGTAAATAATGCCCTCATCATTTAGCCAATCATTTATATGATGATCCATGCACACCCAAAGGTCATGGCCAGTTGCTGTGCTGTTGCTGTGGCTCTGTGTGCACAGTTGCACATTATTCACTTTGAATATGAGAAGCTGTCATGTGTTGGCGGCTCTCAAGGTATGTAGTGGTTCAGTGCTTCCAAGAGAAATGGTATAGAATCACAATAGCTTGTGTCCGGAATGTTTATGGCATGTGGGAGAATAGGGAATAGAGAGAGTGTGTGTGTGTGTGACAGAGAGACAGAGAGAGAGAGAGAGAGAGAGAGAGAGAGAGAGAGAGAGAGAAAGAGACAGAAATAAATAATGTAAGAAAGAAAAAAAGAAAGAGAGTGAGAGAGAGAGAGACTGGGGCTGTATGTGAACTTTCCATGGATTCTGCAGGCATTCCCATTCTTCCTGTGCATCAGGGGCGCAACTTTGGTTTTAGAAGTGGGGGGGACCTAATTATATATTTTTTTATCCAGTCGGATAAACACTCCAAACAGCCTACCAGACTGCTCAGAGGCGTCCACATGGTCCTAAAGTACACCTTGTTTTGTATCGCATTCCAATGATAAAACTGGGGCGGGGGAGGGACAATGATAAGAATAAGAATGTGGGGGGAGGGACATGTCCCCGTCCCCAGTGAAAGTTGCGCCCCTGCTGTGCATCATGGGATGCATTGGGGAGACACACATTACTCAGACACGCAAGGTCAGAACCATTCACACTGGGCACAGGCGTCAATTCAACGTCTATTCCACGTTGGTTCAATGTCATTTGATTGAGATGATGTGGAAACAACGTTGATGCAACCAGTGTGTGCCCAGTGGGTTGTTGCACATCATTACTAAACTCATATATTTCCATTGAGCATTTAACTTCTAATACAGTCTAGTAGTATGGCATTGTGATCAGGGTCTTTTGAATAGACAGGGCAAGCATTAGGCCTATGGACCCACGTTCTTGGCATGCGGCCATCCAACAGATGACTTTCCCTAATTCACTTCAGCTCAGTGAACGTTTCCGATGAACAATGAACAATGTAGCACATGATTATTACACGTGCAATAGATGATATCAAGCTAGTCTGTCGTGACAATGATATAACATGGCCACACAGGCCCTCCCGACTGTTCTGGGTGTTATTCATTAGACACCAAACGGAAGAAAACAGACCGAAACGGGGAGGTACCACCTGCACTTGTCCAATAAGAAATTGTCATTTTTGTTTCCCGTTGCGAAACGTTTTGCTACGGTGTGCACTAATGAATATGACCCAGGTGTTCTTATGGTACCTGGGAGCTAAGCAGCTGGTGATAAACTGATAGGTTCCTGTATCTCACCACCTCCACCTCCGTCATGGGAGAGGCCAGTGTGTCCAGGTCTGTTGCCCAGCCCAGAGGCCTCATCCTGGACTAATGATTACCCCTTAGGTCAGCCTGTGGGAACAGAGCACCTGGAGCTTCTGGTCTTAATACTGGTGCTACTGTATCTGTACCATGGGTGATTCATCTCTGTAGGTGTTGTTGCAGCAGATGCAGCAGGTGAAGAAAGATGACGTGGTCTATTGACTTTCTCTATCCTGTCCTATGTAAAAGATTTTAAAAAAGGTGTGAAATGTGCAACTTCACACTATGTTGATGTGCAAGACCATTACTGTCCTCTGAATCAGGGTGGTGGACACGTGGCTTAAGAGAGATGGTATTACTGGACACTATAGACATGGTTGAGAGTGCAGTAGGAGTGCTGAGCACCATTCGAACACGCTAATAAGCAGGACTGAACTGAACACTGAACTAGCATGCTCAAAGAATTTACAGCATTTAGCATTTAGCAGTTAGCTACCGCCCCAATGTGGTGAAACAACACCTGCTAACGAAACAGGAAATCTCCCCCTTAGAGCATTTGTGGTTTCCGTAAAGTAAATATAGAAACCCCTTTCAAATATTGATGAGCTAACAGAGGTTGTAGAGTTTCTTAGAGGGGTGTATGAAGCAGAGGGAGAGAGATGGAGAGAGAGGAAGAGCCCTCATCATCAAAGATGGCGGAAGAGAGGAAGCCTAGAGTATAGTGGATGGAAGGATTTGGAGGGTTTAGGATTAGAGGGGTACCAGGGAGAGCGCGAGTGTACACACACACACACACACACACACACACACACACACACACACACACACACACACACACACAGTGCCAATCTCTGCTTCACATGGCTCCAGAGGGCCCCCAGAGCACAGAGTGCATCAGAAGGCCATGCAGGCACCACCCAGCCATAGGTCACTGTTAGACAGGTATACAAGGGCAAGACGTGTAGCTGAGGTTAGTATGGAGGTTGTAGGGAGGAGATGGGAATGGATGTCTGGAATATCCAGTTATTTTCCCCCTCTGTGTTGAGGCTACAATGACGTGAAGACTGTTGTGTAGGAGACAGTCACTTGCAAATACACATAAATACACATTCACATACATGTACAAGTCTCTCAAACATGCACATGCTCTGTGTACACCGTCCCACCCACCTAACACACAAACCCACTATGTGTGTATCCACAGCTGTGTCGGCTGCAGAGCTGGGAGGGCTGTGATGTGATTATTGATTGACAGACAGGGTCGGTGGTTGATGTTGACGTGGAGCGGGTGTCAGACCTGGTGGTGCACCCCGAAGGCTGCTGGGGGTTAGCTATGTCCTCCCTGGGAATATTTTGGCTTTTGTCAGCTTCTGACTGGCATACAGCGACACACACACACACACACACACACACACACACACACACACACACACACACACACACACACACACACACACACACACACACACACACACACACACACACACACACACACACAGCTTGTGCTTCTATGGGACTGAGACACCTGGTGTGTTTGTTCCAGACTGCGTACTCAGCTACTATACTAACATACATGCTGTGACACATCCTGTGACTGGTCCCTGATGTAATGATATCAAATGCTTAGATTCATCTCTGCATTTTATTATGAGTAGTAATGCTTATGATTTGTTATCGAGATACTGTATGTTCTGTAACCCCCCCTATGGTAATAACCTGGGTTCTGAGTTCCTTCGTCAAGTCATGCAGTTGTAACTATTTGTCCATGTGTGGGATCAGCACCAGCTGAAAGGGTTGCCATGCCAACTCCTATTCCCTTCTGCCTTCTCATCTCCCCCTCTCTCTCTCCGTCCCACCTCCCTTTCCCCCCTGCTGTGTCTCAGTGTCTCTAGTGTTCCTGGCTGGTTACTCCTGCCTCCTTCTACCCCCAAAATAACCCCTTTTCACCCCCCTACCCCCTATCCCTCATCATCCCTCTTCCCATCCTCCACCCTCCTGCTGTGTCTCAATGTCCCCATGTTTCCGGCTGGTTACTCTCCTCTTCCCAGCAATTAGCGTTGTTCTGCTGTGGAGCTTCCTCTGCAGGCTGGAGGGAGGTAACTGACCATAACCACAGACACACACACACACACACACACACACACACACACACACACACACACACACACACACACACACACACACACACACACACACACACACACACACACACAGACACACCCACACACATACACACATAGAGAGAGAGAGAGAGACAGAGGGGGGGGGGGGGGGGGATGAATGGGGGAGAGAGAGGGGGAGGGGAGGAGAGGGGAACGAGAGAGGGGGAAAGATGGCATGGTGGGAAGGTGGAGAGAGAGAGGGATAAGGGGGGAGGGGAGGGAGAAAGACATAGGGGAAATGGAGAGAATGAGCGTAGAGATTTCTCTGTGTGGTTTAATTCTCACGACTGGAGGGAATGGTGAGGAGGGAGGATGTGTCCTTGGTGATGAACTCTGAACTCTTCCTGACTTATGTAGGTCTCCTGTTTCTGCCTTTAACATTTCTTCTGGCACAAGAACTGTGAGTTATAGCGACAGTATCCTATTTCATAATATTTTATATTGTTGGCACCCGTGACAGCTGGTTGGTGAATTGGGGATTTTTCCATTAAACATGGGGTCACACATTAATTGGGTAGAAAAACAGCCTTACCTCTTCAGGGATACATGCCCAGGAAGTCATGTGAAGCCAGGTTCTAAACACTTATATGGCCAGACACTTTACACCGTCACAACAGGTCCCCAAATCGTTCCCATGAGGGGAAATAAATACCCTCCGTCTCTAGACATGAAAGTATTCCCTCTCTTCTGATATCTCACAGTTCAAATAAACACAAACTGCTATTTTTTCTTAATCAGAGAGCTGAAGGTTTCAAGGTTTCCGGGAGAAAAATGTTAATGTTGAATTATGGAAGCTCTGGAAATAGCTCACACTTGGAAGCGGCCTCCTGAAATATTTAAATATACAGTTTGCTTGCTCTGGCTATGCTGTTGATGTCCCACATCTTTAACCTGTTTCAGTTTCCCCTCCGTTGTTGAATTTCTCCTAAATAGAAGTGTATATTTATTGGGCATGGCTTTGTTTATGTCTGTCTGTGTGTGTGTGTGTGTGTGTGTGTGTGTGTGTGTGTGTGTGTGTGTGTGTGTGTGTGTGTGTGTGTGTGTGTGTGTGTTTGTGTGTGTGTGTGTGTGAGTACTTGTATGCGTCCATCAGTGGTTGTGCATGTGTGTGTCTGTGTGTGTGTGTGTGTATGTGTGTGTGTAACTTGTCAATGCCTCAACGCTTATTATGAGAAGATCAAAACTACCTTGATGTGGTGTTCTGTCTACCTGATGCATTTCTGAGCTGTTTGAACAGGGCCCCAGTTGTCTTCATAGAAACTTCCATTCTTGAAGACTGGGGCCCTGTTCAAATAGTCAGAAACTTTTATTATACACACCAGCATCTGGCAAAAAACGTTGCATCTCCCTGCTAACACACACAAACACACGCACGCGCACACTATGGTTGATGTGTCTGTATTTAGTGGATGTTGGCTCTCACACAATCTTTACTTTTAATTAGAATAACTCAGAGGCACTTGGGTGTAACTGAAACACCTGGAGGAACGATCAAGTGTGGAAGGAGCACAGTATGTGTGTGTGAGTGAGAGAGTTGCGTCAGTGTGTGTGTATGTGAGTTGTGTTAATGTGTGTGTTTGTGTCAGTGTGTGTGTGTGTGTGTGTGTGTGTGTGTGTGTGTGTGTGTGTGTGTGTGTGTGTGTGTGTGTGTGTGTGTGTGTGTGTGTGCACGACTGTCTTCTCAGTGGGGTGTAATTTCTCTATGCGGCAAGCAGCTCAGGTGGAACTCGGCTGCATGTCAAGGAATAGCTGCCCATTCTGTTCATTTTGTCTTGCAACATTTTGTTTCCACAGCAATTTTGCACAGCAATAATCACTGTGGTGTGTGTGTGTGTATGTATCAGGATCATAGAGAGTTCAAGGTATGTATTTATTTGTGTACTCTATGTACGTTATTAGGGTCATTAGTAGTTCAGTGTGTGTTCCCTCTATCTCTGGTGGGAAAAGGCCTCCTGCCTTTGTCTGTGTGGTTACATCTGAGCTCCACTGCATCCTGGTTAATCATTTTCTGTTCCTCGTACTCAACTCCTCCTGATATTTGAATAGAGTTTATATGTGTTGTTGAGATACAGTTTATCAGTGGCCAGTTTATTAGGTACACCCGTCTTGTACCGGGTTGGACCTCCCCCCTTTGTCTCCAGAACTGCCTGAATTCTCTGGGGCATGGAAACGTTGCTCAATTGGTATCAAGGGACCTAACGTGTGCCAGGAAAACATTACCCACACCATTACAACACCAACACCAGCCTGTACCGTTGACACCAGGCAGGATGGGGCCATGGACTCATGCTACTTACGGCAAATCCTGACTCTGCCATCAGCATTACACAAGAGAAACTGGGATTCGTTGGACCAGTCAATGTTTTTCCACTCCTCAATAGTCAAGTGTTGGAGATCGCGTATCCACTGGAGCTGCTTCTTCTTCTTGCCTCTGGTGTCAAAGGTTGCATGTTCGAATCCAGTACTAGACAATTGTCCCCAACTTTTACCTTAACCATTCCGAGTTAATGCCTAACCTTAAGACTTCAAAGGTTATGCCTAAATTTAACCCTTTAAAAATTCTTAGTTAATGCCTAAACTTAAAGGGGAACTTAACCCTGGGGGAATCTGGGCTTGTTTTCATCATGTTTGAGGCATTTCTAGGTCAGTGTGATGTGTTTCACATATAATTGCCCAGGAGGAAGGCAGGTCAGGGCTTCGCGCGCTGAATGATACACCCTATGACGGCTTCAAGTGTGTTGATGATGGGGCGTGAGATCTAAAAAGTAATGTAGTCTCGCTTTGTGGCATTTCGCAAAGGCTCTATGTTATACTGATTGCACTATAGGTTTCTGTAGGTGTAGATATGATTCTCTTTGTTCGAAAGAGTCATTGGGCATTTTTCAGCGATGTTCCTGTTGGCGGATTCATTGCTAAATACACAAGCAGAGAACAACATTTCAGTCTCTGAAAAACGACAACTTGTGTTGGGCGGTGCTTCATGCTCTGGCCCCGATTCTCCACAAAGGCTGGCTTTTTGAAAAGGAGGCGGACACTACCGTAACAACAATCCTTTGGGCAAAACCGAAAGAGCTGACCAGACACAATGGCTTCAAGTGATTCCTCTCATCAACACGAATTCGACGATGGAGCATCTATTAGCTTCATGGTGACATTCAACCATACATGTTTCAACTGGAATATAGCAAAGAGGATTCGAAACAAAGAGTTGCATTTAGCTAACATTAGAAGCTTAGCTCCCAAGTGGCACAGCGGTCTAAGGCACTGCATCTCAGTGCTAGAGGCGTCACTACAGACCCTTGTTTGATTACAGGCTGTATCATAACCGGCTATGATTGGTAGTCCCATAGGGCGGCGCACAATTGGCCCAGCGTCGTCCGGGTTAGGGGTTGGCTGGGGTAGGCCGTCATTATATATAATAATTTGTTCTTAACTGACTTGCCTAGTTAGATAAAAGTTAAATAAAAATATAAAGCTACAGCCGATGCCAGCTAACTTGTTATGCAACACAGCTCGCATTTGTAACTTTTTAGCAAACATGTAACATCAGCAACTGAAAACTATTTTACTAGCTAGTTATTCTGGTGGTTAATTTCGGTATTATCAAATGAGGAGAGACAAAATTTTCGCACAAGTCAGAGTTATACTTAAACTAAATCTTTATTCACTTATTAATAAGGAGAGCAGGTCACACCACACCCACACAAGTGAATGATGTGAGTGCTCTACAATAACAATGGCTGGTCGACGAACCACACTTAGATGATTCGCTGAGAGCCCCGACACAAAGGATACAAACACCTTTAATAGCAAAGATACACCACCTTAGTCTACATGACAAACAACAGATGTGTGGAATGGGTCACAAGGTTAGGATTTGTATGAAAGATACTAATAATTCACAGCAGACAGTATCTGCTGTAAAGACCAGGGTCTGGCTCCCAACACAAGCTTCATCTCATAATTATCCATACCCGAGCCATCTCTTCCTGGTACCTTCCAGTCATACCCGAGCCATCTCTTCCTGGTACCTTCCAGTCATACCCGAGCCATCTCTTCCTGGTACCTTCCAGTCATACCCGAGCCATCTCTTCCTGGTACCTTCCAGTCATACCCGAGCCATCTCTTCCTGGTACTTTCCAGTCATACCCGAACCATCTCTTCCTGGTACCTTCCAGTCATACCCGAGCCATCTCTTCCTGGTACCTTCCAGTCATACCCGAGCCATCTCTTCCTAGTACCTTCCAGTCATACCTGAGCCATCTCTTCCTGGTACTTTCCAGTCATACCCGAGCCATCTCTTCCTGGTACCTTCCAGTCATACCCGAGCCATCTCATCCTGGTACCTTCTAGTCATACCCGAGCCATCTCTTCCTGGTACCTTCCAGTCATACCCGAGCCATCACTTCCTGGTACCTTCCAGTCATACCCGAGCCATCTCTTCCTGGTACCTTCCAGTCATACCCGAGCCATCTCTTCCTGGTACCTTCCAGTCATACCCGAGCCATCTCTTCCTGGTACCTTCCAGTCATACCCGAGCCATCACTTCCTTGGACTTTCCAGTCATACCCGAGCCATCTCTTCCTGGTACCTTCCAGTCATACCCGAGCCATCTCTTCCTGGTACCTTCCAGTCATACCCGAGCCATCTCTTCCTGGTACCTTCCAGTCATACCCGAGCCATCACTTCCTGGTACCTTCCAGTCATACCCGAGCCATTACTTCCTGGGACCTTCCAGTCAAACTGGCGCAATCTCCCTCACATGAATGGAATGTGGCCTAAGGCATTGTAAATCTACTTGTCGGCATGAAGCCCCAGAGGCCCACTCTCAGTTCACACAGACACAATATAGTTCTAAGAACCCCCTATTCTGTTGCATAAAACAACCATTTGATGCAATAATAGCATTATAACATAATCTTGTAATTTCACTCTCACACTATGTCACATAATTGATGAAATTGGTTATGATTACGACCGTGGATGCATTTCAATCTCACAAATAGGCATGACTCCAGATAGGATTCCAAACAGATGTAAATAACAAGTATTGCATATCCAGCAAGCTAGCTAGCTACGTTTACTAGCCATCAGTGAGGAGAAACAATAATATAACCATTTACTGTTGGAAATCTCTAAAACTGAAGCTGGTTTTTCTATAAAAATATTTGCCTAAGCATGCTTGATAGACATGGCTGAAAGTAGATACTGTCTGCCTATCTAGGCTCATTTGTATGGTCTGGTCACTGTGAAAAGATTGAATGTTATGCCATATTTCTTTCTATTAGGCTAGATATTGTTGTAAATGTAATCTCTGTGCCTGTGCATATGTTTGCATGTTCAACTAGTCTACCCTAATGGTGATGTTACGCTGGCATAGTTGTTCAAACTGTGCAATGGAGTATAATTTGAGTCTGTTTTTTTTGTCTTACAGACAATATTGTGTGGTGCCTGAGCTTCTTCCTGTTGTGGATTCTAGATACAGAAACACAATTAATTTGCCTGCGTGTGTCACTGTAACAGAACTGTATCTTGTGTACTGTATCCCTCTTGAGGGATTAGACATTATGCTGGATTTCAAGCAGATGACTCATGAGGAGCTGAATGGCAGTTTGATCATGACAACACTCCTCCCACAGCTTTACAAGTATTCCCAGAACTTACTGTATGTTTATTTGGAATGGCAATCACAGTGGGTGCTCTGGTCAGAGGGTGCGCTCACCCCCAACCGCCCGAGACGCCGGCAAGGCAAGGCCCCGCCCTCGGCCCAAAGGAATTTTCCAAGGGCTGGAAAAACCAAGCCCTGCCCGAGTGGGCATGTAACCTTTATTTAACTAGGCAAGACAGTTAAGAACAAATTCTTATTTACAATGATGGCTTACCGGGGAACAGTAGGTTAACTGCCTTGTTCAGGGGCAGAACGACAGATTTTTCTTACCTTGTCAGCTCAGGGATTCAATCCAGCAACCTTTTGGTCCCAATGCTCTAACCACTAGGCTACCTCCCGCCCCTAACTACCAGGACCAGCGCACACACCACTCACAGCATAAAACTACCCATAACCACCAGCACCAGCACACACACCGCTCACAGCATGAAGCCAAACCACAAAACATAAATAAATAATAACAATAATCCCATTCTCACCCCTGATTGGAGGACCTCAAACATTTAACCTGTACATTTCTGTATATACTTACTTCAACACTCATCAATTCCACCCTTCAGACAGACAGATCAACCCCAATAAATCACAGATTTGTCACGTTCCTGACCTGTTTTCTGTTGTTTTGTATGTGTTTAGTTGGTCAGGGCGTGAGTTGGGGTGGGTAGTCTATGTTATGTGTTTTCTATGTTGGGTTAATGTGTTGCCTGGTATGGTTCTCAATTAGAGGCAGGTGTTTGACGTTTCCTCTGATTGAGAACCATATTAAGGTAGGTTGTTCTCACTGTTTGTTGGTGGGTAATTCTGTCACGATTGTCTATGTTGTACGTTTGTAGCTTGTGTGTGCACTTACGTTTATAGCTTCACGATCGTTTGTTGTTTTGTTTCGTTTTGTTATAGTGTTCGTTGCGTGTTTTTCCCTTCTCTAAATAAAAGAGAATGTATTTTGCACACGCTGCGCCTTGGTCCTCTCTCTCACCCATAGACGATCGTGACAAGATTGTTCCCAATAAATCCCCATTCTGTAACGGTGGTTCTCCTCCTCTTCAACCGAAGAGGAGGAGTAGTGATTGAACCAAGGCGCAGCGGGTTGTGAATACATAATTTATTTAAAGAAAAGACGAAAACACGAACTTCACTATAAACTAACAAAACAACAAACGGAGTAGACAGACCTGGACGACGAACTTACATTAAACACGAAGAACGCACGAACAGGGAAAATAGACTACACAAAATGACGATGTACAAAAACAAACCGAACAGTCCCGTATGGTGCGACAAACACTGACACAGGAGACAACCACCCACAACGAACACTGTGAAACAACCTACCTAAATATGACTCTCAATTAGAGGAACGCAAAACACCTGCCTCTAATTAAGAGCCATACCAGGCAACCCTTAAACCAACATAGAAACAGAAAACATAGAATGCCCACCCAAACTCACGTCCTGACCAACTAACACATACAACAAACTAACAGAAATAGGTCAGGAACGTGACATAACCCCCCCCTTAAGGTGCGAACTCCGGGCGCACCAGCACAAAGTCTAGGGGAGGGTCTGGGTGGGCATCTGACCACGGTGGTGGCTCAGGCTCAGGGCGAGGTCCCCACCCCACCATAGTCAATCCCAGCTTACATCTCCCCCTACAAATGACCACCCTCATATTACACCCACTTAATCTTTTGGGTAACATCGAGACAAGGGGCAGCACCGGGATAGAGGGATAGCTCAGGACAGAGGGATAGCTCAGGACATAGGGATAGCTCAGGATAGAGAGGTAGCTCAGGATAGAGAGGTAGCTCAGGATAGAGGGGCAACTCCGGACTGAAAGGCAGCTCCGGACAGAGAGACAGCTCTGGACTGAGGGGCAGTTCTGGACAAATAGCCGCTCTGGGCTGAGGGACAGCTCATGACTGGCTGACGGCTCTGGACGCTCATGGCTGGCTGACGGCTCTGGACGCTCATGGCTGGCTGACGGCTCTGGACGCTCATGGCTGGCTGACGGCTCTGGACGCTCATGGCTGGCTGACGGCTCTGGACGCTCATGGCTGACTGACGGCTCTGGACGCTCATGGCTCACTGACGGCTCTGGCAGATCCTGTCTGGTTGGCGGCTCTGGCAGATCCTGTCTGGTTGGCGGCTCTGGCAGATCCTGTCTGGTTGGCGGCCCTGGCAGATCCTGTCTGGTTGGCGGCTCTGGCAGATCCTGTCTGGTTGGCGGCTCTGGCAGATCCTGACTGACGAATGGCTCTAGCGGCTCCTGACTGACTAACGGCTCTGACGGCTCGGGACAGACGGATGGCTCAGACGGCGCTGGGGAGACGGATGGCTCAGATGGCGCTGGGGAGACGGATGGCTCAGATGGCGCTGAGGAGACGGATGGCTCAGATGGCGCTGCGGAGACGGATGGCTCAGACTGATCCTGTCTGGCGGAAGGCTTTGGCTGCTCCTGTCTGGCGGAAGGCTCTGTAGGCTCATGGCAGACGGGCAGTTCATGCGGCGCTTGGCAGACGGACAGTTCAGGCGCCGTTGGGCAGACGGCAGACTCTGGCCGGCTGAGACGCACTGTAGGCCTGGTGCGTGGTGCCGGAACTGGAGGCACCGGACTGGAGACACGCACTTCAAGCCTAGTGCGGGAAGCAGGGACAGGGCACACTGGACTCTCAAAACGTACTATTTGTCTGGTGCGTGGTACCGGCACTGGTGGCACCGGGCTGAGTGCACGCACATCAGGACGAGTACGGGGAGAAGGAACAGTGTGTACAGGGCTCTGGAGACGCACAGGTGGCTTAGTGCGTGGTGCCGGAACTGGAGGCACCGGACTGGAGACACGCACCATAGAGAGAGTGCGTGGAGGAGGAACAGGGCTCTGGAAACGCACTGGAAGCCTGGTGCGTGGTGTAGGCACTGGTGGTACTGGGCTGGGGCGGGGAGGTAGCGCCGGAAATACCGGACCGTGCAGGCGTATTGGCTCCCTTGAGCACTGAGCCTGCCCAACCTTACCTGGCTGAATGCTCCCCATCGCCCGACCAGTGCGGGGAGGTGGAATAACCCGCACCGGGCTATGTAGGCGAACCGGGGACACCATGCGTAAGGCTGGTGCCATGTAAGCCGGCCCGAGGAGACGTACTGGTGGCCAGATATGAAGGGCCGGCTTCATGACATTTGGCTCAATGCCCAATCTAGCCCTACCAGTGCGGGGAGGTGGAATAACCCGCACTGGGCTATGCACACGTACAGGAGACACCGTGCGCTCTACTGCGTAACACGGTGTCTGCCCGTACTCCCGCTCTCCACGGTTAGCCTGGTAAGTGGGCGCAGGTCTCCTACCTGCCCTTGGCCCACTACCTCTTAGCCCCCCCCCCAAGAAATTTTTGGGTAGTACTCACGGGCTTTTCGGGCTTCCGTGCAAGACGCGTCCCTTCATAACGCCGGTTCCTCTCTCCGATTGCCTCTGCTCTCCTCAGTGCCTCCAGCTGTTCCCATGGGAGGCGATCCCTTCCAGCCAGGATCTCCTCCCATGTGTAGCAACCTTTACCGTCTAATACATCCTCCCATGTCCATTCCTCCTTCTTGTGCTGTCCCTTCCTCCGATTACACCGCTGCTTGGTTCTGGTTAAGAGGTGGGTGGTTCTGTAACGGTGGTTCTCCTCCTCTTCAACCGAAGAGGAGGAGTAGTGATTGAACCAAGGCGCAGCGGGTTGTGAATACATAATTTATTTAAAGAAAAGACGAAAACACGAACTTCACTATAAACGAACAAAACAACAAACGGAGTAGACAGACCTGGACGACGAACTTACATTAAACACGAAGAACGCACGAACAGGGAAAATAGACTACACAAAATGACGATGTACAAAAACAAACCGAACAGTCCCGTATGGTGCGACAAACACTGACACAGGAGACAACCACCCACAACGAACACTGTGAAACAACCTACCTAAATATGACTCTCAATTAGAGGAACGCAAAACACCTGCCTCTAATTAAGAGCCATACCAGGCAACCCTTAAACCAACATAGAAACAGAAAACATAGAATGCCCACCCAAACTCACGTCCTGACCAACTAACACATACAACAAACTAACAGAAATAGGTCAGGAACGTGACACATTCGACCATTTCCTCTCACAATACATCCCTCCATTCTCCCATGGTGTCTCACTAGGAACATATAACATTCTTGTTGAATACCCAGTTCTCTTGAGTTAGCATTAAATAGTGTACACTCCCCTGTATTTTAGAATTGGACACATTTCCAAACATTCTTTGGATATCTGAATGTCTAATATCTGTACAGCTTATATAAATATCTTCTGTGAATCCATAAGGGCAGGCAATTTTCAAAGATTGATAGAAAAACCCATATTTATTTGATGGTGGTTCTACATCAGGGCTCTCCTAACCTGTTCCTGGTGAGACACTGTCCTGTAGGTTTTCACTTCAACTCTAGTCTAGCACACCTGATTCTAATAATTAGCTGGTTGATAAACTGAACCAGGGTAATTACAACTGGGGTGGGAGCGAAAAACCTACAGGAGGGTAGATCTCCGGGAACAGGGTTGGCGACCCCTGTTCTACATGGTCTTATGCTTTGCCACACTGGCTGTGTTTACACAGGCAGCCCAATTCAGACCTTTTTTACACTAATTGGCTTCGGTACACTGGCAATTGTGTTTGGCATTGGGAGCTGGGGAAGCTGAGACTCTTTGTGCTTATGGTGACGGGCCTGTCCTGTCTGCGGTGAACGGCCAGCTGGATAAGACTCTGCCGAAAGTGGTGTAGGGCCTCTTAACCATTAACTGTTTGGTCCTCTTGCAGAAGATTTGCTGGTACTGCGTTTTATACTCTTTGTGGATGGGATGTAGGGCAACACGCCTTTGTTGGTAAAGGTATCAACCGAATGGGACCGGCTAGGGTCTTGTTTAGGGATAATGAGGGGACATTGGGAGCTGCTTTTGAGAGGAAAGATCAGTCAACAAAGTAAATGTGCTGGGGGGGGGGGTAAAGAAGGTGTGAAAAGTCTTAGGAAGGCAGTTCTTACACGATATAAATTGTTGTGTATGGGAGATTGAGGAGAAATGGCACCTCAATCGCTCTCATACACAACAATACATTTACTGTCTAAGCACAACCCTGCACAACCCTGCACAACCAAAAACCCCTTCCTCCTCTCAAAGTACTGTCTGTAAACCTCCCCCAGCCCATTGACAATGACAGTTCATTCTTGTCAATAGTATCCCTTTGCAGGGGAATTTTGTAGACATGTCTTTGTATTGTGTTTTGAGAATCTGCAGAGAAGAATGAGGTGGTTGTGTCAGTGTCCCTTGCTGATTTCTGTCCCACAATCTTGTTGTGCTCCATAACCGCAAAGTGTGTCTGCTCCCTCATGCTTGTGTACACACAATGCCCCCGCTTTGGGATATTTTTCAGCAGGGCACTGTGGAATGACTCCAGATAACCTGAGTTTTACAAAAAGAAAAGGTAAAAAGCGGGGTAGACTAAATTGATGACATGATCTGGAAGGTACTCTGTAGTCCTCAGGCTACCTCTAACCACATGTAACCCCGTAACACAAACACAAACCATACAAACACTACCCAATTCATGTTTTTAACATGCGTACTGTAAATTGATCTATCTTAGCCGTCAGCTTGTAAATATTTTGACCAACTTACCTTAACCCTGTGCAGAACTAGGGGTTGGAAGCACATGTTGGTGGAATCAGATTCTGTACCACCTACAACAAAATACAGAACAGTACACAATTTAACCACCACACTCATTGTATTGATCTCTATTAGACTGGCTAGCTAAGCATTCCTAACATGGATATTTCAATGTTGTCAGCTTGCTGTTAGTTAACTAGCGTCACTAAATTGGCAGCAAGATTACTAGCCAGCTGAGACGGGCTGAGAACAGACTAACCAACCATAGACAATTTATACACTTTCGTCATTACTACCAACACACAAACAGAGAGTGAGTTAGCTAAAGCAATATTTTTTTGTTGTTGTAACGGAGTGTTTTCCAGACAAGGTTGGAATAGATGACTACCAAATTGAAATACCAAATAAGAGTAACATTAGCTAGCTCACAGCAGCTAACGTCAGTCAAAGATAGAAACAACAAACAAACGTGTTTACTTTGCTGAAGGAAGCTACCAGTCTAGCAGTGACTGCCATGGCATAAGTTAAATTGATTGACAGTGTGTATACCTGAAATATAGCTATATGATTTATCTGATGGCTTTCAGAGTTCAATACAGGACTGTAACTTTAGCTAGCTAGCTAACTTACCCAGCTAGTCCAGCTAGGCTAGCAAGCTAGCTAACGTTAGGTTACCACAAGCTGACAATCTTCCGTTTTGTTGTGAAGGTAAAAAATTGATGGTATCGCATCACTTCTCAGCTGTCGTCTAAATTGATTACCCATCAGTTCAGCCTGAAAATCCCTCTGATAATCTTTGGTCACCGCATCATTTTTGACAGCTGCATAATCAGGGTGAATCCCTGGTAGGTAGAACGGTGAAAGGTACCACATTTTGTTTCTTGTTTGTAAATAGCACAACCAGGCACACCACACGGGCATGATGACAAGCAATAGTGAAAAACAAACGCTTCAAAAAAGATATGGCCTAGAGTAGTTCTGAGATTACTGTGTGTTTGTCGTTCCAACTAAACAACACCATTATTCAAGTTTGTGGGCCTCTACCTAGCGTGCTGTATCAGCATATGCTATGAATGCCGGACTTTGTGGTTCACTATGAGCAGGCGAATACACAGGGAGTTGAAACCTCCCGATTCTACCAGTGAAATTAAAATGTGAGAGTTCTAGCTTGTGCCGTTCTGCATACCAATGTTGTACTGCGCCGGTTTTTGCCTGTTTGTGGTCGCCTGTTAGCTTGCACAATTTTTGCCATTCTCTTTCGACCTCTCATCTATGAGCTGTTTTCGCCCACAGGACTGCCACTGACTGGATGTTTTTGTTTGTCGCACCATTCTCGGTAAAAACTAGACACTGTCGTGTGTGAAAAGCCCAGGAGGCCGGCCGTTTCCGAGATACTGGAATCGGCGATCATACCACGCTCAAAGTTGCTTAGGTCACTTGTTTTGCCCATTGTAACGTTCAATCGAGCAGTAACTGAATGCCTTGATGACTGTCTGCCTGCTTTATATAGTAAGCCACGGCCACGTGACTCACTGTCTGTATGAGCAAACCATTTTCGTGAACATACCTAATAACTAATAATCGCCCTCACTTCCAGTACAGTGGACCTTGTTGACATAAGCAGTGTGTGTGCTCTAGAGATAATGCATAGATAATGGACCATTTTCAGTAGATGATCAGCATTGATATGAAGACAATTCCATATGACCTTTACATTCCCATTTGTCATCGCAGACTCCTCTCCTCTGTCTCCAGAGTGGGAGGGAGGAGAGACAGGAAGAGAGCAAGGAGAGAGAATAGAGGGAAGAGGGGGGAGGAGAGGGAGAAGGAGGAGAGGGAAGTGAAGTATGAGAGGGAGGAGAGAGAATAGAGGGAAGAGAGGGAGGAGAGGAATGGGCTTGGAGCAGATGGGGAAATATGGAGAGAGCCCTCTTCATTTATTTAACACACTGACGAGAACACAACGTTATGGAGAGAGGGAGGGAGAGAGAGACAGTGAGAGAGAGCGAATAGGATGGGTGGGAGGAGTGTGTGAGAGTGACTGAAGAGGGAGAGGAGGGGATGGAGAGATGGGGGAGATGGAAAGATGGGGTGAAAGAGGGACACAGAGAGGAAGAGAGGACGTGACAGAGAAAGACAGAGGCAGGGGGATAAAGCTGAGAGTCATAGGGATAGAGACAGAGGAAGAGAGAGGAAGAGATAAAGATTACGGAGAGATGAGAAAGACAGAGAAGCAACGATCGAGTGAGAGAAAGTTAGAGACTAATAAAGTAGAAGTTAGAGGGATAGAGAGAGAGAGAGAGAGAGAGAGGGAGAGAGAGAGAGAGAGAGAGAGAGAGCTGGTGAGCAGCCTGTTTAGTGCTCCCAGAACTCAACAGCATGAACGTTTAATGAGCAGGCATTCCGCTTGGGCTGCCCACAATTTCTGTGTGGGTGTGTTGGTTTCTGTGTGGGTGTGTTGGTTTCTGCGTGGGTGTGGGCGTGTGTGTGGATCTTTCCACATGTATTCCAACAGCATTTTTTAACATGTGTGTTCATTCTATATGAGGGGTATTCTGACTATGCATTATGTACACTGAGTGTACAAGACATTAAGGACACCTGCTCTTTCCATGACATAGACTAACCTGGTGAATCCAGGTGAAAGCTATGATCCCTTATTGATCCCTTATTGTCACCTGTTAAATCCACTTCAATCAGTGTAGATTACATTTACATTTAAGTCATTTAGCAGACGCTCTTATCCAGAGCGACTTACAAATTGGAAAGTTCATACATATTCATCCTGGTCCCCCCGTGGGAAATGAACCCACAACCCTGGCGTTGCAAGCGCCATGCTCTACCAACTGAGCCACACGGGAATGAAGGGGAGGAGACAGGTTAACCTTTACCGAACCTCAACCCCGTATCCGGGATCACCCCCCACCCCCCCCCACACTGATTAGCATCGCTAGCATAGCGTCACAATTAAATAGTAGCATCTAAATATCATTAAATCACAAGTCCAAGACACCAGATGAAAGATACAGATCTTGTGAATAACCCCATCATTTCTGTTTTTTAAAATGTTTTACAGGGAAGACACAATATGTAAATCTATTAGCTAACCACGTTAGCAAAATACACCATTTTTCCTTTGTCCACCATTTTCTCTCTCCACCAGTAGCTATCACCAATTCGGCTAAACTAAGATATTGATAGCCACTAACCAAGAAAAAACCTCCTCAGATGACAGTCTGATAACATATTTATGGTATAGGATAGGTTTTGTTAGAAAAATGTGCATATTTCAGGTAGAAATCACAGTTTACAATTGCACCCACAGTCACAACTGGACTAGAATTACTAGAGAGAGCAACGTGTATGACCAATTTACTCATCATAAAACATTTCATAAAAATAGACAAAGCATAGCAATGGAAAGACACAGATCTTGTGATTTCAGACAATATTTCAGATTTTCTAAGCGTTTTACAGCGAAAACACAATAAATCGATAAGTTAGCATACCACATATGCAAACAATACCAGAGCATCAATTCAAGCCAAAGAGAGCGTTAACGTAATCATCGCCAAAAGATATTAATTTTTTCACTAACCTTCTCAGAATTCTTCCGTTGACACTCCTGTAACATCATATTACAACATACATATATTGTTTGTTCGAAAATGTGCATATTTAGCCATAAAAAACCGTGGTTATACAATGAAGATGGTAGCAAAACCAGCATGGAAAAGTCGGTCGCCATCTTTCAGAGTGATCTAGTTTAATCAATAGCTAATCATATACTTGACTAAAAAATACAGGGTTGACAGGAATCGAAAGACAAATTAGTTCTTAATGCAATCGCTGATTTACATTTCTAAAATTATCCTTACTGTGCAATACAGGGTTCGCCAAGCGAAGGGATAGAAAACAAAATGGCGAAATATGCGTTTAAAATATTTCGACAGAACAACGATTTATCATATTAAATATTACTTACTATGAGGTGATTTTCCATCAGATTCTTGGGCAATGTATTCTTTCTTGGGTCTAATCTTCTTTTGGTCGAAAGATGTCCTTTGTCCGTCGAAATGCCCGCTAACGTTCGACCGGGACCCCGAAACGTGCCCGGTGCTTCACATAGAAATGCATCAAAATCGCACTAAACGGATATAAATTGCTATAAAACGGTTTAAATTAACTACCTTATGATGTTTCTAACTCCTATATCGAATTAAATTACAGACGGATACATTTCACGTTGATAACCGAGCCTTTGAAAATGGCATCCGGAGGTCCCTTCCTGCGTAAGGGCGAGCGTCGAAAGGGGGGCTACTCTCACTCCTTGGTCTTTTATAACCTCTGAGAGCTACCTAGAAGGCCCATTCCACTTCTCATTGGTTACTGACATCCAGGGGAAGGCGGGTGCAGTTCGTGTCGTTCCATAGGATACACAGAGACCTTAAAAACTGATCTGAAACCAGAGCTTCGCTCTCAGACCTTTCACTGTCTGTCATGGATTTCGCTGTAGAAAGAGTTCTGGGTCACCCACAGACATAATTCCAACGTTGTATGAAACTAGAAAGTGTTTTCTATCCAATAGAATTAATAATATGCATATTGTACGAGCAAGAATTGAGTACTAGGCAGTTTAATTTGGAGACGACAAAATGCTAATTCGGAACAGCACCCCCTGTAGTCGCAAGAAGTTAAAGAAGGATTTTTAAGCTTTGAGACAACTGAGACATGGATTGTGAGTGAATTCAGAGAGTGAATGGGCAAGACAAAATATTTGAAGTGCCTTTGAATGGGGTATGGTAGTAGGTGCCAGGCGCACCAGTTTATGTCAAGAACTACCACACTGCTGGGTTTTTCACGCTCAACAGTTTCCTGTGTGTATTAAGACTGGTCCACCACCCAAAGGACATCCAGCAACTCAATATTAGGAAGGTGTTAATAATGTTTTGTACGTTCAGTGTATATACTGGGTGTATTTTTACTTGTGTGTGTGTGTGTGTGTGTGTGTTTGTACATGTGTGTGTGTGTGTTTGTACATGTGTGTGTGTGTAGTCTGTCTGTCTGGAGAGTGATGGAGGACTAGGATACATTTCATCAATACACTGATCTTAAGTCAGCTTTACAGTCTTTCCCCCCTGTAAAGTCAGGATTTGCTCCTGTATGGTCAAGGCTTAGCCACAGAAATGAAGTGTGTAGTAGGAAGGAAAGAGGAAATGGTTTGTGGCTGAGGCAGGGTGAGAGTGAGGGGGTTAGGGGCTGGGCAGTCATTACTCCAGATCTACAAAGACTAATGGTTTACATCACAAGACAGAGGGGTGTTGGAGATCAGGGTAGCTGTGTGTGTGTGTGTGTGTGTGTGTGTGTGTGTGTGTGTGTGTGTGTGTGTGTGTGTGTGTGTGTGTGTGTGTGTGTGTGTGTGTGTGTGTGTGTGTGTGTGTGTGTGTGTGCGTGCGTGTATTAAAAGAGAGAGAATGGGATCTGGTAGGAATAACGGCAGGAAAGAGGAAGTGGATGAGACCATTTTTTATCAATTACCATAGAATGACAGAGTGAAATTCAATATAAGAATGATAAGCAGGGGCAAACAGGCCATCTGGCATTTTGGGTATATGCCATTTTGGGCTGGTCCATTTTTTGCCTAGTGGGCCTGTCTAAGCTGAGTTTTTAAGCACAAAATTATAATTATCTGTCAAGTAATGGTGGCCTCAAGTAATACAATGGGCTGATGTGGGGGCCTCAAGTAATACAATGGGCTGGTGTGGGGGCCTCAAGCTATACAATGGGCTGATGTGGGGGCCTCAAGCAATACAATGGGCTGATGTGGGGGCCTCAAGCTATACAATGGGCTGGTGTGGGGGCCTCAAGCTATACAATGGGCTGGTGTGGGGGCCTCAAGCAATACAATGGGCTGGTGTGGGGGCCTCAAGCTATACAATGGGCTGGTGTGGGGGCCTCAAGCAATACAATGGGCTGGTGTGGGGGCCTCAAGTAATACAATGGGCTGGTGTGGGGGCCTCAAGCAATACAATGGGCTGGTGTGGGGGCCTCAAGTAATACAATGGGCTGGTGTGGGGGCCTCAAGCAATACAATGGGCTGGTGTGGGGGCCTCAAGCTATACAATGGGCTGGTGTGGGGGCCTCAAGCAATACAATGGGCTGGTGTGGGGGCCTCAAGCTATACAATGGGCTGGTGTGGGGGCCTCAAGCAATACAATGGGCTGGTGTGGGGGCCTCAAGCTATACAATGGGCTGGTGTGGGGGCCTCAAGCTATACAATGGGCTGGTGTGGGGGCCTCAAGCTATACAATGGGCTGGTGTGGGGGCCTCAAGCAATACAATGGGCTGGTGTGGGGGCCTCAAGCTATACAATGGGCTGGTGTGGGGGCCTCAAGCAATACAATGGGCTGGTGTGGGGGCCTCAAGTAATACAATGGGCTGGTGTGGGGGCCTCAAGCAATACAATGGGCTGGTGTGGGGGCCTCAAGTAATACAATGGGCTGGTGTGGGGGCCTCAAGCAATACAATGGGCTGGTGTGGGGGCCTCAAGCTATACAATGGGCTGGTGTGGGGGCCTCAAGCAATACAATGGGCTGGTGTGGGGGCCTCAAGCTATACAATGGGCTGGTGTGGGGGCCTCAAGCAATACAATGGGCTGGTGTGGGGGCCTCAAGCTATACAATGGGCTGGTGTGGGGGCCTCAAGCTATACAATGGGCTGGTGTGGGGGCCTCAAGCTATACAATGGGCTGGTGTGGGGGCCTCAAGCTATACAATGGGCTGGTGTGGGGGCCTCAAGCTATACAATGGGCTGATGTGGGGGCCTCAAGCAATACAATGGGCTGATGTGGGGGCCTCAAGATCTTTTTTTTTTTCACCTTTATTTAACCAGGTAGGCAAGTTGAGAACACGTTCTCATTTACAATTGCGACCTGGCCAAGATAAAGCAAAGCAGTTCGACACATACAACAACACAGAGTTACACATGGAGTAAAACAACATACAGTCAATAATACAGTAGAAAAATAAGTCTATATACAATGTGAGCAAATGAGGTGAGATAAGGGAGGTGAAGGCAAAAAAAGGCCATGGTGGCGAAGTATATACAATATAGCAAGTAAAACACTGGAATGGTTGATTTGCAGTGGATGAATGTGCAAAGTAGAGATAGAAATAATGGGGTGCAAAGGAGCAAAATAAAAAATAAAAAAAATACAGTAGGGAAAGAAGTAGTTGTTTGGGCTAAATTATAGATGGGCTATGTACAGGTGCAGTAATCTGTGAGCTGCTCTGACAGCTGGTGCTTAAAGCTAGTGAGGGAGATAAGTGTTTCCAGTTTCAGAGATTTTTGTAGTTTGTTCCAGTCATTGGCAGCAGAGAACTGGAAGGAGAGGCGGCCAACGGAAGAATTGGTTTTGGGGGTGACCAGAGAGATATACCTGCTGGAGCGCGTGCTACAGGTGGGTGCTGCTATGGTGACCAGCGAGCTGAGATAAGGGGGACTTTACCTAGCAGGGTCTTGTAGATGACCTGGAGCCAGTGGGTTTGGCGACGAGTATGAAGCGAGGGCCAGCCAACGAGAGCGTACAGGTCGCAGTGGTGGGTAGTATATGGGGCTTTGGTGACAAAACGGATGGCACTGTGATAGACTGCATCCAATTTATTGAGTAGGGTATTGGAGGCTATTTTGTAAATGACATCGCCGAAGTCGAGGATCGGTAGGATGGTCAGTTTTACAAGGGTATGTTTGGCAGCATGAGTGAATGATGCTTTGTTGCGGAATAGGAAGCCAATTCTAGATTTAACTTTGGATTGGAGATGTTTGATGTGAGTCTGGAAGGAGAGTTTACAGTCTAACCAGACACCTAGGTATTTGTAGTTGTCCACATATTCTAAGTCAGAGCCGTCCAGAGTAGTGATGTTGGACAGGCGGGCAGGTGCAGGCAGCGATCGGTTGAAGAGCATGCATTTAGTTTTACTTGTATTTAAGAGCAATTGGAGGCCACGGAAGGAGAGTTGTATGGCATTGAAGCTCGTCTGGAGGGTTGGTAACACAGTGTCCAAAGAAGGGCCAGAAGTATACAGAATGGTGTCGTCTGCGTAGAGGTGGATCAGAGACTCACCAGCAGCAAGAGCGACATCATTGATGTATACAGAGAAGAGAGTCGGTCCAAAAATCCCCCATAGAGACTGCCAGAGGCCCGGACAACAGACCCTCCGATTTGACACACTGAACTCTATCAGAGAAGTAGTTGGTGAACCAGGCGAGGCAATCATTTGAGAAACCAAGGCTGTCGAGTCTGCCGATGAGGATGTGGTGATTGACAGAGTCGAAAGCCTTGGCCACGTCAATGAATATTGGCACAGTATTGTTTCTTATCGATGGCGGTTAAGATGTCGTTTAGGACCTTGAGCGTGGCTGAGGTGCACCCATGACTAGCTCTGAAACCAGATTGCATAGCGGAGAAGGTATGGTGGGATTCGAAATGGTCGGTAATCTGTTTCTTGACTTGGCTTTCGAAGACCTTAGAAAGGCAGGGTAGGATAGATATAGGTCTGTAGCAGTTTGGGTCAAGAGTGTCCCCCCCTTTGAAGAGGGGGCTAATCGCAGCTGCTTTCCAATCTTTGGGAATCTCAAACGACACGAAAGAGAGGTTGAACAGGCTAGTAATAGGGGTGGCAACAATTTCAGCAGATCATTTTAGACAAAAAGGGTCCAGATTATCTAGCCCGGCTGATTTGTAGGGGTCCAGACTTTGCAGCTCTTTCAGAACATCAGCTATCTGGATTTGGGAGAAGGAGAAATGGGGAAGGCTTGGGCGAGTAGCTGTGGGGGGTGCAGTGCTATTGACCGGGGTAGGGGTAGCCAGGTGGAAAGCATGGCCAGCCGTAGAAAAATGCTTATTGAAATTCTCAATTATAGTGGATTTATCGGTGGTGACAGTGTTTCTTATCTTCAGTGCAGTGGGCAGCTGGGAGGAGGTGTTCTTATTCTCCATGGACTTTACAGTGTCCCAGAACTTTTTTGAGTTTGTGTTGCAGGAAGCAAATTTCTGGTTGAAAAAGCTAGCCTTGGCTTTTCTAACTGCCTGTGTATATTGGTTTCTAGCTTCCCTGAAAAGTTGCATATCACGGGGGCTGTTCGATGCTAATGCAGAACGCCATAGGATGTTTTTGTGTTGGTTAAGGGCAGTCAGGTCTGGAGAGAACCAAGGGCTATATCTGTTCCCGGTTCTAAATTTCTTGAATGGGGCATGCTTATTTAAGATGGTGAGGAAGGCATTTAAAAAAAATAACCAGTCATCTTCTACTGACGGGATGAGATCAATATCCTTCCAGGATACCCCGGCCAGGTCGATTGGAAAGGCCTGCTCGCTGAAATGTTTCAGGGAGCGTTTGACAGTGATGAGTGGAGGTCGTTTGACCGCTGACCCATTACAGATGCAGGCAATGAGGCAGTGATCGCTGAGATCTTGGTTGAAAACAGCAGAGGTGTATTTAGAGGGCAAGTTGGTTAGGATGATATCTATGAGGGTGCCCGTGTTTACGGCTTTGGGGTGGTACCTGGTAGGTTCATTGATAATTTGAGTGAGATTGAGGGCATCAAGCTTAGATTGTAGGATGGCTGGGGTGTTAAGCATGTTCCAGTTTAGGTCGCCTAGCAGCACGAGCTCTGGAGATAGATGGGGGGCAATCAGTTCACATATGGTGTCCAGAGCACAGCTGGAGGCAGAGGGTGGTCTATAGCAGGCGGCAACGGTGAGAGACTTGTTTTTAGAGAGGTGGATTTTTAAAAGTAGAAGTTCAAATTGTTTGGGTACAGACCTGGATAGTAGGACAGAACTCTGCAGGCTATCTTTGCAGTAGATTGCAACACCGCCCCCTTTGGCCGTTCTATCTTGTCTGAAAATGTTGTAGTTAGGGATGAAAATTTCAGAATTTTTGGTGGTCTTCCTAAGCCAGGATTCAGACACGGCTAGAACATCCGGGTTGGCAGAGTGTGCTAAAGCAGTGAATAAAACAAACTTAGGGAGGAGGCTTCTAATGTTAACATGCATGAAACCAAGGCTATTACGGTTACAGATGTCATCAAAAGAGAGCGCCTGGGGAATAGGAGTGGAGCTAGGCACTACAGGGCCTGGATTCACCTCTACATCACCAGAGGAACAGAGGAGGAGTAGGATAAGGGTACGGCTAAAAGCTATGAGAATTGGTCGTCTAGAACGTCTGGAACAGAGAGTAAAAGGAGGTTTCTGGGGGCGATAAAATAGCTTCAAGGTATAATGTAAAGACAAAGGTATGGTAGGATGTGAATACAGTGGAGGTAAACCTAGGTATTGAGTGATGATGAGAGAGATATTGTCTCTAGAAACATCATTGAAACCAGGTGATGTCATTGCATGAGTGGGTGGTGGAACTGAAAGGTTGGATAAGGTATAGTGAACAGGGCTAGAGGCTCTACAGTGAAATAAGCCAATAAACACTAAACAGAACAGCAATGGACAAGGCATATTGACATTAAGGAGAGGCATGCTTAGTCGAGTGATCATAAGGGTCCAGTGAGTAGAGGTTGGTTGGGGTCACGGCGATTCAGACAGCTAGCCGGGCCATCGGTAGCAAGCTAGCATAGGATCGAGGTCTGTTTTTAGCCACCTCGTGCGTTTCCGTCGGTAGATTAGTGGGGTTCCGTGTGGTAGAGGGGATCAATCCAATTGGCAAAATAGATATAGTTATAGTGACCCAAGAAAAATTGTCCGATAGACTTATTCAGATAGCAGCCGATAAGACAGCTAACGATTAGCGGGCCGCAGATGGGCATTCAGGTAACGTCGCGACGGAGGGGCCAGTTGGATAACTCCCTCAGGCAGATAACGTCGGTAGTCCAGTCGTGAAGGCCCGGTGGGGCTCTGCATCGGCAGTAAAACGGGTCCGGATAGGTGATTGTAGCCCAGGAGTGGCTGATGGAACTCTTCAGCTGGCTAGCTCCGGAATAATTGATGTTTGCTCCGGGATCGACTTAAGCCAATAGTCACACGGATAGCAGCTAGCTAGCGGCGAAATCCAGGTGTAAATGTCCAGAGCTTGCGGTTGAAATCCGGGGATATGGAGAGAAAAATAGGTCCGGTGTGTTCTGGTCTGAGTCGCGTTGTACAAAACTGGCGATAGATTTTCGAGCTGAAGGAATAGCTGATGACCACAAACCGTGGGTAGCTGAATACTAACGTTAGCCAGTAAACTGGCTAGCTTCTGGCTAGCTTCTGGGTAGCTTCTGGGTAGCTTCTGGTTAGCTTCTGGCTAGCTTCTGGCTAGCTTCTGGCTAGCTTCTGGTTAGCTTCTGGCTAGCTTCTATTGTGGATTTCAGATTAGAGGTAAATAATACTTTTTTTAATACAATGGGCTGGTGTGGGGGCCTCAAGTAATACAATTGGCTGATGTGGGGGCCTCAAGCTATACAATGGGCTGATGTGGGGGCCTCAAGTAATACAATGGGCTGGTGTGGGGGCCTCAAGCAATACAATGGGCTGGTGTGGGGGCCTCAAGCAATACAATGGGCTTATATGGGGGCCTCAAGCAATACAATGGGCTGGTGTGGGGGCCTCAAGCAATACAATGGGCTGGTGTGGGGGCCTCAAGAAATACAATGGGCTGATGTGGGGGCCTCAAGCAATACAATGGGCTGGTGTGGGGGCCTCAAGCAATACAATGGGCTGGTGTGGGGGCCTCAAGAAATACAATGGGCTGGTGTGGGGGCCTCAAGAAATACAATGGGCTGGTGTGGGGGCCTCAATGGAAACAATGGCCTGGTGTGTTAGAAAAGGAAGAGACGATTTCTGGTCCAAACCTCCCCTGGTGATAAGAGAGAGGATGGGGAGAGAGAGAATGGAAGAAGGAGAAATAGAGGAGAGAGAGTAAAGAGAGCAATCTGATGGAGAGCTCGTGACAGACTAAGAGAGAAAAGGAAGAGAGAGAGAGAGAGAGAGAGAGAGAGAGAGAGAGAGAGAGAGAGAGAGAGAGAGAGAGGAAAGCAGTGAGACTCTCAGCCACGAGAGAGAGAGAGAGAGAGGAAAACAGTGAGCCACTCAGCCACGGGAGAAAGATGAGAGAGGAAAGCAGTGAGACACTCAGCCATGGGAGAGAGAAGAGAGATGAAAGCTGTGAGACACTCAGCTACGGGAGAGAGAGAGTTATAGAGATAGGCATGGGTAAACATTGAGAGAGAGAGAGAGAGAGAGAGAGAGAGAGAGAGAGAGAGAGAGAGAGAGAGAGCTAAAGCGATAGACACAAGGAGAGAGAGGGAAAAAGCGGAGTCCATGCCAAGAAGGTACTCTGGTCTATAAATACAGAGTGAAACACTCACAACATCAATAACAGCCATGTCAACATCCTAACGTTCTCTATCGTTGGCCCAGGGATCGCATCGGATTGGTCGGTCTCATGGGGCGAGGTCTCCCTGACGTGCTGTATTGGTCTGTTTACCGGAGTGATCTACCAGTCTGTGCCTCCATCCCTCTTTCTCTCTCTTCCCTCCATCCCCCTCTCGTCTCCTCCTCCTACTCCCCTGTCTTCCACTCCACTCCCCCGACTGCCTGTGCCCCCATCCTTCTCTCTCCATCTCTCCATCCTTTCATCTCCCTCTTGTCCTCCTCTCCTGTCTTCCCCTCTACTCCTCAAGAGGTTATTTATAGAATGACTCCGGATGCATCTCTCCTCTCCTCTCCTCTCCTCCGCTGCTTTAGGCCCATGCTGGTTTCCATCTTGGGCAAGGATTCTCTCTTCTTCTTTTCATTTCCAGGTCCCGTGTGGCTCAGTTGGTAGAGCATGGCGCTTGCAACGCCAGGGTTGTGGGTTCAATCCCCACGGGGGGGACCAGGATGAATATGTATGAACTTTCCAATTTGTAAGTCGCTCTGGATAAGAGCGTCTGCCAAATGACTTAAATGTAATGTAAATGTAATTTCATTCCTCTCTTTCTTTTTGTCTCCTGTTTTCTCAATGGGTTGATGGGTTCAAGGGACACATGTTTTCCTTCCCTTTTTCACTCTCTCCTCCCTATACGCTCCTCTTTATTATATTTCTCTCTCTCTCTCTCTCTCTCTCTCTCTCTCTCTCTCTCTCTCTCTCTCTCTCTCTCTCTCTCTCTCTCTCCCTCTCTCTCTCTTCTCTCTCTCTCTCTCTCTCTCTCCCTCTCTCTCTATCTCTCTCTCTCTCCTCTCTCTCTCTCTCTCTCCTCTCTCTCTCTCTCTCTCTCTCTCTCTCTCTTTCTCTCTCTCTCTCTCTCTCTCAATTCAATTCAATTCAAAGGGCTTTATTGGCATGGGAAACATATGTTAACATTGCCAAAGCAAGTGAAGTAGATAATAAACAAAAGTGAAAAAAATCATACAAATGAACAGTAAACATTACACTCAAAGAAGTTCCAAATGAGATGTGCAAATAGTTAAATTACAAAAGGGAAAATAAATCAATATAAATATGGGTTGTATGTACAATGGTGTTTGTTCTTCACTGGTCTTCACTTTTCTTAAGGCAACAGGTCACAAATCTTGCTCCTGTGATGACACACTGTGGCATTTCACCCAGTAGATATGGGAGTTTATCAAAATTGGATTTGTTTTTGAATTCTTTGTGGGTCTGTGTAATCTGAGGGAAATATGTGTCTCTAATATGGTCATACATTTGGCAGGAGGTTAGGAAGTGCAGCTCAGTTTCCACCTCATTTTGTGGGCAGTGTGCACATAGCCTGTCTTCTCTTGAGAGCCAGGTCTACCTACATTGGCCTTTCTCAATAGCAAGGCTTTGCTCACTGAGTCTGTACATAGTCAAAAGCTTTCCTTAATTTTGTGTCAGTCACAGTTGTCAGGTATTCTGCCACTGTGTACTCTCTGTTTAAGGCCAAATAGCATTCTAGTTTGCTCATTTCTTTTGTTAATTCTTTCCAATGTGTCAAGTAATTAGTTTTTTGTTTTCTCATGATTTGGTCGGGTCTAAATGTTTTGCTGTACTTGGGCTCTGTGGTGTCTGTTTGTGTTTGTGAACAGAGCCCCAGGACCAGCTTGCTTAGGGGACTCTTCTCCAGGTTCATCTCTCTGTAGGTGATGGCTTTATTATGAAAGGTGTGGGAATCGCTTCATTTTAGGTGGTTGTAGAATTTCAACGACTCTTTTCTGGATTTTCATAATTAGCGGGTATCGGCCTAATTCTGCCCTGCATGCATTATTCTGTGTTTTACGTTGTACACAAGGGATATTTTTGCTGAATTCTGCATGCAGAGTTTCAATTTGGTGTTTGTCCCATTTCGTGAATTTTTGGTTGGTGAACAGACCCCAGAACTCACAACCATAAAGGGCAATGGGTTCTATAACGGATTCAATTATTTTTAGCCAGATCCTAATTGGTGTGTTGAAATTTCTGTTCCTTCAGATGGCATAGAAGGCCCTTCTTGCCGTGTCTCTCAGATCGTTCACAGCTTTGTGAAAGTTACCTGTGGCGCTGATGTTTAGACCGAGGTATTCTCTCTCTCTCTCTCTCTCTCTCTCTCTCTCTCTCTCTCTCTCTCTCTCTCTCTCTCTCTCTCTCTCTCTCTCTCTCTCTCTCTCTCTCTCATTTTAACTTTCACACAACCAGCCACACCCCTATTCCTCAAAAGCAGTCTGTATCAATTACATCATCAATTACATCAGCTTGATCTCTAATGACTGTTTCCATGGCAAGGTCAAAGGTCAGGGAGGTCAGCGGTGCATCTAGTCCATTGCTCACGGAGAGAGAGAGAGAGAGAGAGAGAGAGAGAGA